>NW_026596079.1:2996709-3157934 GCF_907164565.1 Psammomys obesus | reverse complement strand
AAAGAAAAGAAAAGAAAAGAAAAGAAAAGAAAAGAAAAGAAAAGAAATCACTGCCACAGACTGAGCACAGAAATCTATTCTCTCAACAGTAGGGAAAGAAAGGTGATGCAAAGGACTGGGCCTCCCTCTTGCCTCAGGCTCTCGGGGGAGGGTTTTTCTGGCCTCTTCTAGCTCTGGGAGGCTAGGGGCTGTCTCTCTGATCTGCACTTTACCTTTCCTCTGTGGACAGTGTCTCTCCTCACAGGGACACCAGCAATCAGACACAGGACCACCCTAATCCAGGGTGGTCTCAGCTTAGCTCACTGTATCTGAGCAATCCATACAAGGTCATGTTCCAAGGTCACAAGTAGACATGGTTTCTGCAGAGGCTACCAATCCAAGAGCAAGTGAGGAAGGGTACAAGCATTTAATCTCTCTGCTCTTGGCTGTGGATAGGGCGCATTAAGTTTCTGCCTTGACTCCCTCACAATAAGGGGGTAGTGACCTGGAATTGTAAATCAAATAAAGCCTGTCTCCCCTAAGTCGATTTTTGTCAGGATACTTTATCAACGCAACAGAGATGAAACCAGGACAGCAGAGGCTGCCTGCTGGGGCACCAGTATTTGTGCCGCTCTTGGCTGTTCTCACCTTGACCATCTTTTCCTTCCCTGAACTGGCTCCAGCTGCCATAACAATACACTCGTGCTGAATGACTTTAAATGACGACCATTTGTTCTTCACAATTCTGGGGACCGTAAGTCTGGGGTCAAGGTCAAGGTCCCTCTGGTTTGGTTCCTGAGACCTGCTTCCTGGCTCATGGATGGGTTGCCTTGTCACTGTGTCCTCACACGGTGGAGAGGCCGAACTCTCTGTCTTCTCTTCTCTTAAGGACACTCATCCTCTGGGATCAGGGCCCTACCCTCAGGACCTCATCTAACCCAATCACTCCCTCCTCTGCAGCCTGTCTGGGACTTAGTATCAACGTGGTGGCAAGGTGCACAATGCACCTGAAAGAGCTATTTCAGTGAGGAACCTGCTCATGCATTCTATCCATACCATTAGGCACCTTCTGTGTGCAGGTGCTGGCTGCTGCTGACTGCCCCTGCTGAGCCCCAGCCTCCATTAAACCCCAGGTTAGGGGCTGCCCGCTGTTGGGGGGGGGTGTTTGTGCACTGTGTATTCAGATGTTGATTTCTGTCCCCAGAGATCTGGTTGTAGTCAGCATAGTTGCGATAGAACAGATGAATAACTGCCCAGCTTTAGTGCTTTGAAGCTTATCAATAAATGTAATAGGTCTCGACATCATTATTTGGGAGCTAGAACGGGCTCAGAAAAAAAAAACAACAACAACATACATATAAGTCCACACACATACATACATACATACATACATACATACATACATACATACATACATACAGTCCACACACCTGGCCTGCCCGTCCTTCTCCCCCAAGCCAGGGCTGTTGTACAAATGCTGAAGTAGCAATCCCTTAAAGGAAAGCCAACCACTAAATGGCACCTGAGATGACAGCGTCCTGGGACTCTCTGTGAACTGCCTAGGTGACGGATCCTGGGTGGCCTTTTTTTCTAGGGTTTTGTCTCTTTAGCTGGCACTCAGACCTGCCAACAGTCCCTTTGCCAAAGTCCTTCCAGAGCCTCATTTACACATGCCATCTGTTTCCCGCTGTGATGGTGACAGACACAATTTGGAAAGCAGCTTAGAAGACCAAGGTCCTGGTCCCTTCTAGCGTGAGTGGAAAGAAGGATGAAAAGCCAGACTTGTGGTCAATGACCAGAAAGGCCTGGGTCATGTGGGGCCAGACACCCCTCACCCTGTGTCCCTTCCCTTATCGTGAAGGACTCAGGCTATCAGGTCCAGATCACAATCCTTAGTGCTAGCAAGGGGATGTGACCTTATCCTCACACCCAGGAATCCACTCTTTGTCTCTCTTCACTTTTCCGGTCTGTGACCTTGATGAGGAGGGTCTTATTGGATTGGGGCGGGGCTTCTCTTGCTGATTGTCTGTGGCTTGATTACAAAGTGCCAGCAGCGGTCTTTGTCTGGCTTCTTCCTGCCTGACTTCCCCCAGCGATTTTTTTTTCCACCTTGAAAAGAAAATTGATTCCATCCTTTCAACCAGCTTCCTGCAGTCGCTCCCAGAAGCCACCACCCCAGCTGTGACTTCATCTCTGCTCTAGCCTCTCCTAGAGCATGCCGAATGCCATCTTACTTCCCCTCAACTGCCTGCAGGCCTGTGCTCTTAGGCCAGCCTGGGAGGGCAGAGGCAGTTTGCATAGGGTGGACTGACACGTGGGTGTGTGGCGCCTGATGTGTGGCGTCTGGGCTGACATTTCCTTCCCATCCCAGTTCGTGTGTGCTCCTGCTGCTCCATGGCTCATCTGGGGAGACCATGGGTGCCAGACAGGATGTATCTCACACCTCAGGGACAGGGTAGAGGTTCTCTATGTCACCTTGCAGGGTTCCATTCAAGTCTTAGGTCTGGACTCTAAAACCTTACACTTTCCCTACAGGTGGGGAAGATGCTGGACAGTCCCGGGCAGGCTGGGACAGCGTGGTTGCCCAAGTCAGCAGTTGGTGGAGCTGGGAAAGAAGTCCTCCATTTCCCAGAGCAGGCTCATGCTCAGAGAACAGCCGCAGGCTCTACACAACCGGAGCTGTCCCCTTGCCATTCAACGTGGGACGGGCACATGCTTTCGCCATTCCTGGGGCAAGGTCTAGAAAATAAGCGAGTTCAGTGGCACCACGTCCCTGGGGAGACAAGAGCAGGAAAACACCTGGCCTTCAACCCCGTACTTGCTCCCTAGGAAGGGACTTTGGGCGTGGCCACCACTTGCCCTGTTCTGTTGCTTAGGAAATGGAGTCTGCCACGCAGGAGGGAGGACCAGGAGGGAGGGTAGTCAGTGGTCTTTAGTTGGTGGCTATTCTCAGCAAGTTCTGCAGGTGGATACCCTCACACTTTCAGAGTAGAGACACGTTTTTGAGTTACATGTTCTCCCCAAGGTCACACAGGCCACACGTGTTCTAGTGACTTATGGTTATCTAAGAAGCCATCCCAAAGCGAAGCTTCCCCAAAGCTGTAGATTGGAATGCCAGGCAGCTGGCTGGCTGGCTGGCTGGGCTTTGTAGTGCCTGAGGGAGGGGTCAGCTCCAGGCTGGCTGCTGTCACCAGGGGCTGCCTGCAGGTGCTTGCTGGGGTCCTGCACAGGGTGGCTGCCTGGGACACAGGAAAACAGTAATCTGCCCCTCTTCGAGCACAGGCCAGGCCAGGAGCAGCCCTGGATTGTTTCAGAAGCCCTGAAATGCCCTGTGCAGGACCACTGGGTGGCAGAGCAGAGAAGGAAATGTACGCCTTGTGCCACCGGGCCACATCGCTGCACTGGTGTCATGTTCTAGGGAAAGTTTCAAAGCGGAATAGAACGGGGGTATCTTCTGGCCACAGATGTCAGACGCAGTTCCTCTTGGGGAGGGGGGGGGCGGAATTCAGTCTTGCTTCATTTGTCTTTCTCCCGGCAGTCCTGGGATGGTTGCTTGACTCCGTTCCCTACAGAAGGGTGCACAGAGGAGAGAAGAGTGACCTCTGATTAGCTCCCAGTTCCCTTCAGGCCAGCTTTGGGCGTACTTCACGACCTCCCTCTGCCTTGCCCTGCTGTAACTCACCAACAGAGGCTTGGCTGAGGAGTCATTCCTCAGCACCACCACCACCACCACCCCCGCCCCCATGGCCAGAGCCTTCTGGAACAGGTGCTGGCCTTTTACACTGACCCTTCTTCCCCCAGCGACAGGGGGAGATGCCAAGGAACACCTGATCTCGCTGCAGAGTCCCCAGAGCATGGATGGCACTGCCTGTGACCCTGGGAGGTGGCTCCTGGATGGTAACCCCAAGATCTCGGCCGCTCTCACCTTCTACCGTCTTTGGAGACTGGTCTGCTCCGTGCTCAGCTCCTAACCCTGTCCAGCCACTTCCTGTGGTGATATACTTGGGCCTAGTTTTCCCAGGCAGCCACATGGTGCCCCCTGCTGGCCAGAGCTATAACTGCCAGGGAGAAGGCGGAAGGCTGGCAGCCAGGGCACCACGCGGAGGCTTGCCTCTGGAGGAAGACCAGGACAGTGGGGCTGGCCGCATCGCCATACTGCTTGGGTGGTAAGTATCAGAGCCATCTCACCAGTAGTGTGCTTTGAAACACAGCGGGGGGTGGGGCATTGTCACTAACCCAGGGGTGTCTCTGCTCTCCTCTTCCTCCTAACAGCCTCCATCCAAACCTATATGGAACATGAACTCAGGCTGAGAGTAGGCCAGGCCACCAGGAACTAGAAGTGTGCTAGACATACATGAGGTATCTACTACCTACAGGGGCCACATTCTGACTGCCAAGTAAACTCGAAAGCTGTTAAACATACACATACACGGTGACATGATGAATACATGGTTAAACTAATGAACTCAGACATGGAGTCAAGTTAGTCAAACACCCTTCATCTGGCAAACTCATACTGATCCTTCAAAACCCCATTCAGGCCAGGACGGTGGTACACTAGTTAGGCCAAACAAAAAACTATAAAAAGATTTCTCACCTAGCATGCACAGGACCCCTAGATTCCATCCCCAATATTACAAACTAACCAACCACCATGCGCAGGCTGAGGGAAAAAAAAAAAAAAAAAAAAAAAAAGGCCTCTTCTAAAGTCCTTTAAGGAAATCAATGGTACATTTAGCTTCAGGTCAGAGCACAGGGCAGCATTTTAAATTAGTAGTTATTTATATATTTATTGTCTGCGGGTGCAAGGCAGTGTGTCTTGGCCAGAGGCCAACTTGCAGGGGTCAGCTCTGTACTTTCACCGTGTGAGTACTGAGGGTTGAATCATCAGGCTTGGGCAAAAAGCACCTTTGTTGAGCCTTTAGCCAGCCCACAGTGAGATTTTTATAGGGAACAGGCTGAGGGCGCGTGCCTCCTGGTGAAAATGAGTTGCTCTTCTAGTTGCTGTGATAAATCACCATGACCGAGGCAACTTATACAAGGAAGGCATTTAATTCTACTTAAGGCTCTGGAGGGATGAGAGTCTGTCTGGAGACGGGGGTCTGCTTCTTCGCCTCAGGGCGTCCAGGCACTGATGTGGACAGGTGCTGGACTTAAGGAATGAAGAAGCTCATTCGGGCGGGCGGGTGGGTCTGCAGGATCTCAACTCAGCTGTGACTGGGGGCCCCAGGGAGCCATGGCAGACACAGCCCTTCTAGTGTTACAGCCATTTCAATGACACAGTTCTTTAAATGATACCACTCTCTTTATTGGGGGGCAGGGGGATAGGAGCTAAATAAACTGTGGGGAAGTGGGTAGGGGTTTTCGGGGTGAGTGGACATCCTTGGCTGGGGCTGAGGTGCTGGGAATGCTTCATTTGCACAAAGAGGAATTCTAGGTGCTAGGCTAAGGGTCCCAGGGCTACCTGCACCAGGGCACGGAGGCACCAAACAGGGAGGGAGCCATTTTCACTCCTCTCAAGATGGAGATTTTTGGGGTTTGGACACATCTTGACCTCACTCTAGTTCCACGCCAGTTTCCTCGGTTGCACACGGCCCCACGGGAGTCCATCACCATCACAGTGAGGAAGCATGGCAGCAGCAGCAGGTAGGCTGTGGGCTTCCATCTTAAACTGCAGGCGGAAGGCAGCCAGGGTGAGCTGGAAATGGCCTTTAAATTCTCGAAGCCCACCTGCCGTGTCCCGCTTCCTCCACCAAGGCCACAACCCCTGAGCCTCCTCAAACAAGTATTCAAATGCCAGAGACTAGAGGGGAGGTTTCATTCAAACCACCCCACCTGGGAGTGAGGTAAGTGCATCGTGTTAGGGGACAGGAGGAACAGAGAGACACTTCCGTATTCTGTATTATAAAGACACGAGTTCTCCTCCGTACTGCGGGAAGGAGACAACAGATGCATGCATTTCTGGCTTAGCCATGTAACAATGGCAGCAGCCATTGTTTGTTCGAGTTAACTCCTTCCAGCCCAGTGCCCCTGGAGTGGGCACTAAGCGGGCTCCACTTGTCAAGAAGTGCCTGAACCCCAACATCTATAAAATAATGGAAGGATGTAAAGGAGATAAGGAGGGAGCTTCACAAATGTGGCTGACCTCCTACAGGACAGGTGAGGCTGAGCTCTGGAGAGACCGCCTTCCTTCCTCGCGCATCCCACCTCCTGTAGGATCTGCCCCCTAAAGGTGAGGTGGGGGTGGGAGAAAGATGTTAGGGGGTCGATTGTCTTCTCAGATTGCCAGCTCTCTAAATATAAAGGTTCGATTCCTGTATCTGTTCAATGGCATCTGCAAAGCCGAGAAGCAGCGAGCGCTGGTGGGCCTGTTATGGAGGCCAGAGGAGGGTCTCAGTGTCTTCTTATACTACATTCCTCTCCACCATACATATGTTTTTTTCATTTATTTGTTTTATGTTTATGGGCATTTTGCCTGTGTGTATGTCTGTGTACCATGTGGGTGCCGGGCGTTTGCAGGGCCATCTCTTCAGTCCCCTGCACCTTAGTTTTTGACACAGGGTCTCTCACTGAGCACGGACCTCGCTGTTTCTGCTAGACTGGCTAGGCAGGAAGGTTCTAGGATCCACTTGTCTACCGTCCTGTAGGGTTATAGACATGTATGGCCATGTCTAGATTTTATGTAGGTGCTGGAGATTTGAACCCAGCTCCTCTTATTTTGATAGCAAGCACTCTCACCCACTGAGCCATCTCCCTAGCTCTCTCAATTTAAAAACAAAGTTTTCAGTCGCACAAGTGTGTGTGTGTGTGTGTGTGTGTGTGTGTGTGTGTGCAGATATATGCATATTTGTGCAGATGACAGGGCATCAGATCCCTGGGGGTTGGAGTTACAGATGCTGTGAACACGGGTGCTGGGAGCTGGATGTGGGTCCTCTGTAAGAGTCATGCAGGTTCTTAACCGCTGAGCCATCTCTCCAGCCTCTGGAAGCACTCTTTTGTTTGTTTTTTGAGAAAGGGTTTCTCTGTGTAGCCCTGGCTGTCCTGGAACACACAGAGACCTGCCACCTCTGCCTCCCGAAGGACTAAAGGTGTGTGCTACCACCGCCCAGCTCCCTTTCTCACTTTTAATGGCACTTTTTGTTGGAGCAAATTACTTACACAAATAATGAGCTTCACTGAATATATTGTGCATGCATTCTGTACATGTCCCTAGTACCTTCCCTTGTCTCATCTCCACTTATTTAAGCTTTATTTCTCTTCCCAAATAGCGTCCTTTCTACTTTTCCATCTTTTTTAAAATATTTTAAATCTAGATTCCACTGTAAGGAGACCCTCAATGTTCTGCGTAACAATCCTCTCTGGTTCCATCTGTATTCCCACAAATGACAAGATTTCACTCTTTATGCCCAAGGACCTTATTTCCTTCCTTCACTTAGAAAATTTGTTCATTTTAAAGATTTACTATTTTATGTGTATGCGCATTTGGCTGTATGCGCACTGCATGTGTGTCTGGTGCCCCAGGGGGTGGAAGAGGTCACCAGAACTGGAGTTACGTGATGAGCCACGATATGGATGCTGGGAACTGAACCCAGAGCCCTTGCAAGAGCAGCAGCGGGTGCTCTTAACCGCCGATGATCTTGAAGGGCTCAACACCTGCCACCATCACAGTGTGCTCAGAGTCACCCCTGTTGAGGGCTTGCTGGCCACTGGGGCTTATTTCCTTCCTTCTCCTTTCTTTTACCCCCAAAGGCTTACTAATTAATTAATTAACTTATCTATCTATCTATCTATCTATCTATCTATCTATCTATCTATCTATCTATCTATGTATACCTGTGTGTACCACAGGTATACACAGAAGCCCTCAGAGGCCGGAATGTGGTAGTGGAAGCATCAGACTCATAGGCAGTTATGGGCTGCCATGTGGATTCTGGGGACCAAACCCAAGTCCTCTGAAAGAGCAGCGTTCTTAATTATTGAGCCATTCCTCCAGTCCCGCCAATGGCTCCCTTCTGAAGCTGTTTGTAGTTCCGTGACTGCTAAATGGACTCCGGTAGTTTCTTGGAGCGACAACAGTCTTGAAGGAGAGTTCTTTGGGTGGCATCAGCCATGCCTGCAGTCCACCGGCTTCACCACAGTACAAAATTAGCCCCCCTCTTCCCTTGCTTTTTCCTCCCTCCCTCCCTTCCTTTTACCTTCTTTCCTGCCTCCTCCCACCCTTTGTGTGTGTGTGTGTGTGTGTGTGTGTGTGTGTGTGTGTGACACACTCTCATTATGTAGTTCTGGCCCAGAACTTGCTGTGTAGACCAGACTGGCACTCAAACTCACAGATAACCACCTGCCTCTGCCTCTGCCTCCCACGTGCTAGGATTGAAGATGTGCACCACCATTCGTGACCCCTGTTTTGTCTTTGAGGCAGGGTCCCTCACGAAGACCTGGGCCTGCTAACCAGGCTAGGATGGCTGGTCAGCCCCATGGAGCTGCTTCTCTCTGCCTCCTCAGCGCTATGCACAAGTGTGAGCATCCACTCCTGGCTTTTTACCTGGGCGCTGGGGACTGAACTCTGATCCTCACGCTTGAATGGCCAACACTGTACCAACTGAGCTCTCTCCCCAGACCCCCACAGATACTTTTTTCTAATTAGTAAGATCTTCTTGGGCCCTGTGAGTATTTAGGTGGAGCTGCCCTGCCTGTGAGTAAGGGTCATAAAACCTTGGTTTCTCTAGGGGAACTAGAACATTGAATGTGCAATTACTGGCCCGGGCAGTGGCGGCATATGCCTTTATTTCCAGCACTCAGGGAGGCAGGGGCAGGCAGATCTCTGAGTTTGAGGCCAGCTTGGTCTACAGAGCGAGTCCAGGACAGACAGGGCTACACAGAAACTCTGTCTCAAAACGAGCAACAAGCAAGCAAAAACAAAATCATTATCTTTCTGTGTTCTGTTTTGAGATCGTCTGGCCTGTAATTTACTACCTAGCCTATTCGGATCTCATGCTCAGACCAATCCCGAGTGTTGGGATCACACCACCACACCTGGTCTAGATGTTCAACTGTCACATGACAGAGCTATCTCATTTCTAGATCTGCACTCAGTGGCAGGAAGGGACTTCAAACATCTAGTTTTTGTCTTGTTTTGTTTGGGGAGGGGATTGAGATGGGGTCTTGCTGTGTAGCCCAGGCTGGGCTTGGATTTGCAATCTTCCTGCCTCAGCCTCCTGAGTATCGAAAATGCTGCACTAGCACAGCCTGGTTTTGTGCAGTGCTGGAGGCCAAGCCAAGGGCTGTGTGTATACAAGGCACCATACTGCCAACTGAGCCACATGCCCCGGGCACAGCTTCTGCTCCTAAGGAAACCAGCTCTCCTAATTTGTTCCCTTTAGATTGACTGAGTGTTTGGTATCATTTCCAAGAACCATTACCAAAGCCTAGGCCACAAAGACTCACCTCTGTTTTCCTCTTAGAATTCCCTAGTTTTGGCTTCCACATTTGTCTTTAGTGTATTTTGAGGTTTTTGTTCGTTTGGAACATGGTACGAAATAGGAGTTCAGCTTCATTCATTCTCACATCCAGTTGCCTGGGTACCATTTGTTGAAAAGACTGCTCCCCCCTACTGGTACCCATGAACTGGAACTCCGAATGTAGACTAGACTGGTCATAAACACACAGAGATCCACTGGGATCTCTGCCTCCTGAGCACTGGGATTAAAGGCTTGTTGCCACCACACCCAACTTGGAATTCTGTTCCATCAATCTTTTGATTTACTATTCAGTCTAATAACTATAGCTTTGTAGTAATTTTCTCTTTATCTCTCTGTCTCTTTCTGGGAATGTGTGTGGAGGCCGGAGGTGGACATCAGATGTCTTTCTTAGTCATCCTGTTAATTTTTGAGGTGGAGTCTCCCACTGAATATGGCTCTCACTGGTTCATCTAGACTGGCTGGCCAGTGGACTCCAGGGGTTTGCCTGTGTCCATGCCTGCCCCCAGAGCTGAGGTTCCAGATGTGTTCCCCACTCGGCTTTTCACATGGGTGCTGGGGAACTAAAGTCTCATCTTTTTGCTGACTTAGCCGGTTTTTTTTTTTTTTTTTTTTTTTTACTGATTGAGCCATCTCCCCAGCCCCACTGTCAGTTTACAAATTAGGAAATGTGAAATCTACAATTTAAAAAGTCTTTAAAAATATTTTACAATTGTGTGTGTGTGTTATAGGTCTGTGCACCATGGGTGTGCAGGAACTTGTAGAGAGCTCAGTCAGGTGTTAGATCCCCTGGAATTGGGGTTACAGGTGCCTGTCATTGGGTGCTGGGAATAGAACTTATGTCCTTCTGCAAGAGCTATAAGTGCTCTTAGCCACTGAGCTATCTCTCCAACCCTGAATTCCCTAATTTCTTAGTCACATTCTTCTCCTTCTGAGGGATCACCTGGGAATGAGAAAAAACAACTGTGATTAGTTGAATTGAAGCCAGGTGCAGATAGCTCTTGAAGGGTGGGGTGAACTGTTCTGAGAAACAACCAGCTGTAAACTATAGAGCAAAAGTGATCTGATTTTCAGGTATAAAAGCCCTGTGCTTTGCATGTTTGGGGTGGTCTCCTGTCTTTAGAGGGGCGATCTTATCACGATAGCAACAAACCTCTTGCTTTTGCATCGAGCTGTGGTCTGTGAGAGTTCCTGGGAAAGGCGAGATCCTGAGCTCCTGAGCTCCTGAGCTCCTGAGCTCCTGAGCAGTGAGACTCCAGGTCTTACACTTCCAGGGTTTTTCTGTTTCCCAGGGACTTCAGTGTCTGTTGGAGTCTGTCAGGAAGTCACCAGAATGTGCACAGGGGCTTTACGGCAGCCACAGAGCAACCAAATTGTGGAGCCCTGCACGTTGCTCCACACACTCCACTATCAGTTAACAACGGGAGTACATCCCGGAACAGCCTGGTGCTTGCGGGGAGGCACACTCCTTGAGCGTGCATGTGTGTGTTGTGTGTGTGTGTGATTGTGTATGAGTGTGTTGTGCGAGTGTGGGTGCGGGTGCCCCTCTGGTGTGCCGTCACTCTCCAGGGTTGGAGCTGGTTCTGCGGAGGCTGCTGGACCCCACCTGATGTAGAACTTGGCACGACTTGGCTTCGACTCAGAAAGAAGCTGTTTCCATGCCAGGCACCATGGAACAAACCTGCGGCCTCAGCAGCTCTGGAGGCTGAGGAGGAAGGACTGAGGGGACCCCAGGTTTGAAGCCAACAAAGCACTCAACAGAACTGACCCCTTGCTCACATTGTGTGACTGCCTGTGTTCCCTGGCACATTGTCATTTTTGTTTTCTTCCTGAGGCAGGGTCTGTCTTTTTACCTCACCCCCTGTTGGGTTAGCTTCACGGCTACAGTAGCTTCCCCTCTCAGGTGCCAGCTGCTGTAGGCTGTGGCTTGCAGACAGTAAACGGGCATTACTTTAGTCTCGGTTCATGCTGTGAGCAGAGTGTAGGAGAAGGGGAAGGAAATGAGGCTTCACCACTTACCAGGGAGCTCAGCCCGAGCCTGGCACAGACTCTTCACAGCAGCCAGGGCCTAGACAGGGAAACCAAGGCTGTGGGAAGGAAGCGGAGGGAATTGATGGAACCCTGATCCCTTATACCCTCTCACCCCCATACAGGCCACAGCCTCCACAACTATTTCTCCTCTGTAGATCCCTGCTCTGTCGTCCTTCCTGACCCAGGCCTGGGCCACAACCACATCTCAGCTATGTGCACATGGCACAGTGGTAACTGTTGCTCTGCCGGAAGCCCCAGGTTGCGTAGGGCCAAAAGCCCCTTCAGGGCCTAGTGGCCACAGCAGTTCTGTATGATGAGGTTTTGAAATAACTTGTTTCCTCACGTAGGAAGTGACATATACGCATTGCAAAAGTTTTTGTTTGTTTGTTTGTTTCACGAAGAAAAGTAACTCATGTGTGACCCTGCCATGGGAGTGTGCCCAGGTGAGCTACCTCCATGTCTGGAGGCAGTAAGCCTGGTTATATTGCTTTCTTCCATCAGAATGGGCTTGCCCGATGCCCCATAGCCATGAGGAACCAGCGGGGGCTGAGCAAGTATGTCGAGGCTCAAGCACAGTGCTTGCCACAGAGGATCTCCCGGAATGTTCCTGTTGTTGGTCCTCGCCATGACCATGCTCCGTGCTCCCTCCCACCTTGGACAGAGCCATGATCCAGGAGCTGGGGAAACTGAGGCAAGACGGACTGAGAGGCATGGAGCTGCAATAGCTGCGTGGGAGCCCCAGCCCCAGCCCCAGCCAAGACTTCTTAGGAACCTCTGCTTCTTGCTGTGGGGCCAAGGTCTCAGAAAAGGACAGTCAAGATTCCCCAACACACACATGTACAGCCACAGACAGAGAAGTGCTTCCACAGGCCCATAGGCATTTCGTCACACAGCATGAAGAGACACACGGGCAAACATAAGCACAGGCCCACTTGAGTCCACACACTTACCCACCCAGTTGTCTATGTACAGTCTACACATACACAAGCATACATGCAGAGCACCTCCATTCGTGCATGCATGCAGGTATACACACGCAGATACACAGCGCATGCAACACAGATGTGTTTGTGCACACGCCATGACTTCACAGGATTACGTTTTCCTGCCCGGCTGAGTCCTGCCCTTTTCTATGTGCCTCTCGCTGTCACGAGACCCACGCTGTGTGAACTGCGTGTGGACCCCAGGTTCAGACCTCTTGGGTTTGCAGCCCGGTTTGGCAGCAGCAACACTCCTGTATGCCTTCATCTCCTCGTCTGCAAACCTGGGGCAACAGTGTAGCCACGTCATGGTGCATGGACAATAGGAACTTACAGTGAGCGCTTAGAGACAGCAGCTGGCAGCACAGCTGTTCTTAGTGCTCAGTCTCACCTGCTGTCTGACTCCAGCTGGCAAGGCACTCTGAGCTCCAACTCAGCTGTAGCCACGCATGGACAGCAACCAGCATACAGCAGGTCCCAGACCACAGTGAGTGACTGACACTTGGCAACTTCTTAGGGTTTGAATTTATAGCGCCCAAAGTAGCAGGGCATGCAGTCTGGCTGAAGGGGCTGGCCTGGCCCTGTGGAGCCCATTTACATGTTTCTCATCCACTGGGCTTGGGGAGGACCAGAAAAGTGGCAGATAATCTCCTTCGATCTTGTATCCCCTGAAAGCATAGCCACATGACCCTCACCCATATGTTGATTTTACCCTGGCTTCCAAGACAGGCCCGGGGCCTCCTGGATCGAGGTGACCCCTGGAGATTAGTCAGTGCCTTGTCTTGGTTTCCAGACCAGCCAGACTAGCCAGGAGACAGGGTGGGGGCGACACAGCAGGCAAGGCACCTTCCAGCTTTGGCTGTCCCTTAGTGGGAACCCATCCTGCTCACACTGGCCGAGATTCCAGTTCTGCAAATGTCTGTGTGCTTGAGAATGTCAACCAAGAATGACGTAGAAGATGGTATCACATTAAAAACGCGAGAGAATGTGGGCTGGAGATATCCGGATGTTGGTGGCACACACAGCAGAGTTCTACCAGAGGAAGACCTTTTGGCACCCAGGAGGAGCCGACTCAGTGATGTACATCCGGCCTAGGGCAAGGGTGGTACATAAGGAGATAGATGCTAGCCATCCATCCTGGGAGGCTACAGTCAGTCTCCTTATCAGTTGTACTACCATGAGAGTGTCCCGTGGGGTAGAGCTATGAGGAACTGTGGGAGGCTGGAGGTCACTATACTTGTTTCCTGAGGACCAGAATGCTAAGTGTGCTCTATGGGAGGTAGTGGCTGTAAGAAAGAGAAGCCAGATTCAGCTGTGCAGTTCAGAAGCTCAGCTGACAGTGGCCTTATGCCAGGTGGCCTCATCAGAAGGGGCTCAGAGTTCAAAAGGAGGAGTCCTCCTGTATACTTGTTGTGGGACTAGACCTGAGGCTGATGTAGCCACTCAGCCTGAGACCAGTTCGAAGGCATGCAGAGGTCAGAGGAAGCATCAGATCACAGCTCACAAATACAGACCAGCATGCAGATAGCAAGGCACACTGAGGGACAGTCAGTGAAAAGGCAGAGGTGAGCCGGGCATGGTAACAAATGCCTCTATCCTATTACTCTGGAGGCAGAGGCAGGCAGATCTCTGTGAGTTTGAGACTAGCCTGGTTTACATAGTGAGTTTGTACATAGTGAGACCCTGTCTGGATAGATAGATAGATAGATAGATAGATAGATAGATAGATAGATAGATAGATAGATAGATAGAGGCAGGGGTGGGAAAAAGCCTGTGGATGGAGGATGACTCCCTAGAAAGACCTAAGTTCTTTAAGAGGACACCATTAAGCTGCACTGTCTAGGATAACTGAGTGACAGAACTATGAAGCCAATTTACAATGAGGTGATCTCTGCAAAAGCCAGGGTGGGCAGAAGCGTACTGGAAAGCTTCTGGGACACAGGTTTCATGTTGGTATGGATCATGGTTAATGGGTTACGATAATTTATTAGCTTTGTGTGTGCGTGCACATGTTTGTGCCTGTGCATCTGTGTGTGTGTGTTTAATTATCTTTGTTCATTTTAGAATCAGGGCTTTGCCACGGTAGTCCTGTCTAGCCAAATGCAGGTTATCACACTGGCCTTGAACTTCCGGTGATCATTGTGTTTCTCTCTGCCGCTGTAGCTGTTTTATTTTTCATCACAAATGTGGACTCCTGGATGATTTGCAAGATGGGCTCTGTCCCTGATGTGTCACGGGGCTGTTGTTGTAACTACTTCCAAGAGCGTCAGAGAACCCCGGTGGGGTTCAGAGGGTCATTCAGTGGATGGTGAGCTGGGCGCTTCCTGGAATGGGTGGAATTGTAGCAGGATCTGCGGAGGGGCGGGGCTCGGCGTGGGTCAGGGCTGAGTCAGCCATTCTCAGCCCAGGAGGCCGTCCTGTGTGCTGTAGGGTGTTTAGCACCAGCTCTGGCTTCAGCCTTAGACGCTAAAAGGTTCCAGTAGCTGCAAAATATCTTGGGGACAAACTTCTGACAGGGAGCCGCAGGTTCAGAGAAGCACACTCAGGTAGACACAAAGAGGTAGCCTGACTCCTGGGGAGGGTGTCCCCTTCCTCAGGTACCTTTCTCTTCTTTGGGTTTTAGGCTCTTGTGAAACCAGCGCAGCAGCTGTTCTTCTGGGCCAGGCCAGAAGAAGGGTGTGCCTTGGGACAGTCTCTGGTACTGCCACAACAGGAGAAGGATAGGGAAAGCCCAGGTTCCCGGTTCTACTTGGGCCTGTCCAGTTTTTTCTTTGAAATTGAAGGTTCCACTGTTTACAGACAAGTTCTCAAAGTCTTTTTTTGGGGGGTGGGGTGGGGAGAGCTCCTAGGCTATCTGCAGGGCCCCACAGCTCTGACCTCAGGTTCTTACGAGTCTGTTTCTGGCCCAGCATGTCCCCTGACCTTGGTCTTGCAGGTAGCCTGGCTGCAGTCTAGGCTGGGAGCCCATCATCGTGAGCAGCCCTTGCCGCAGACTTTATGCAAAGTGAGGACACAGAGCCTTTGTTGTCCGAACATGTGAGCCACCATCTGCAGGAGGGAAGTACCCTGTCCACAGTCATCACACTGTGGCAGAAGCCCCCCCCCCCCCTTGCTGGTAATCAGCAGCAGGGGAAATTACTGTAAATCCAACAGGGCCTCTCTTTCAGTGTGCATAATCTGAGGCCTCAGGGAGGGTCCTGACTGGTGACACAGAATCTGAGCAGCATGTCCAGACTCCCCAGGAAGGTGGAGTTTTGTCTGAAGGTGACATTATTAAGCACCTACTGTGTCCTAAGAACATTTTGTTTTGTTTTCTGTGGCTGGCCTTGAATGTTGTGCCACTATGCTTGGACAGATTTTTCGAGACAAGATTCCTCTGTGTAGCCTTGGCTGCCCTGAATTCACTTTAGAGACCAGGCTGGCCTCGAACTCACAGAGATCTGCCTGCCTTTGCCTCCCTGAGTGCTGGGATTACAGGCTTGCACCACCATGCCCAGCTTTCTTTGTTTTTGAGCTCCCACAGATGGGACTTAGTCAGGGCAGAGAGTCAAATGTCCAGTCTGTCTGTGGTCAGGGGTGCCAGGGACAGAGCACAAGCCAGAGGCTAGGCATTAGGGTATATGTGGTGCTAGACACCTGGCTACCCTGACACTGGGACCTTATTACCAGCATCCATTATTACAGGAGGAAGTAAGGGGATCTTGCATGGGCCAGGCCAGAAGAAGGGTGTGCCTTGGGACAGTCTCTGGTACTGCCATAACAGGAGAAGGATAGGGAAAGCCCAGGTTCCCGGTTCTACTTGGGCCTGTCCAGTCTTTTCTTTGAAATTGAAGGTTCCACTGTTTACAGACAAGTTCTCAAAACCTTTTTTTTTTTGGGGGGGGGTTGGGGAGAGCTCCTAGGCTATCTGCAGGGCCCCATAGCTCTGGCCTGTCCATCTGCACTAAAGAAGGGCATGGAGAATGCTAAAGCAGCAGGGAAGATCTCAGAGTAAGGTAGGTACCCTTCTCAAATGCCGCCAAGCTGCTTCAGAGAACAGAGAAACTCTTTGAAAGGGCCTGCTGGACACACACACCTCCACCTCCTGCTTCCAGGGCAAGCTGGCCAGAGCCACAGCAGCTGGATCAGCCTGACATTCCCAGGGAAGGGGTGGCCACAGCCTGCAGTTTCTGTACAAAGCAAGGAAGGGTGATCTCACCAGAGGTAAACTGAAGGACACTTCCTCTTTCACAGACTGGGCTATCTCCAGAAGTTTCTTAAAGCTATAGAAACAAAGTGTGTCCTATCCAGCCTGGACAGGTGTTGAGGCATTTGTTCTGGGCATGCCCCCTTTGTGAGGAGGACAGAACTGAAAATGGCATAGTGGTTTAGATCAGGAAGTGAAAGCAGGAGGGTCATGAGTTTGAGGTCATTCTTTGCCTACGAAGCAAGTTCAAGGTCAGTCTGGGGTTAATGAGATCCTGTCTCCCAAAACCCCCAAACTGGAGCAACAACAGCAAAATCAGACAAGCGAGCAAAAAGGAAAGGTCTATAAATCAACCAGGTGACTGGATGGTGCTGGAGGTCCAGAGGGGCTGACGCTAGCCCCACTCCGCCCCCCAACTGAGTGACAGAGGGTTTAAATGACTCCTGAGCCAAAGGCTCGCTGAACAATAGACAGCCTGAGCTGTACCCTGCTGAGGCACTGAATCTCTAGCTAACAGACTTCCAGGTGGGAGGGTCTCACCTGGGGAAGTGAGTTTACATCAAAGCGGGTACTGAGGGAAACACATCCTGCTCCCCATCCCCTTCCCCGCCTGCTCCCCAGGAATCAGAAAACCTGCCTACAGACTCCTGCTGTGAAACCACTTCCCTGTCCTCAGAAAGGTATGAGACCCCCACTTCTGCCCTGATTTTCTTTCTTCAGGGCCCCTTCCCACAGTACTTTCCGTCCCTGTCTTGGGGCCTGAGCTCTCCTTACGGCTCCTGGCATGCTGTTATCTCTCTGTCTGCCCACAGCATTAATAATTTTTCTAATAATAAGCTGTCAGAGCGTCCCCTTGGAACACCGAGACCTTTCTCTGTCTCTTTTGTCACACGCTTGGGTGGGAAGGACAACATTCAACAACATCAGAAAACATCCGCCCTGGCTGGGCTACTAAACAGTGCCTGGTTGCAGCTTCCTTTCCGGTGAAACAGACCATGACACCCACCAGGGTGAGTTAGCATTTCCTCACCTTGCACTAGGCACCCACCTTGCCTCTGGCACCCACCTTGGCAAATGATCCCCTCTACCCTCCTCACTTGTACTAATTTGCTAGTGTAGCTCACAGGACTCAGGACATCTGCTTACCCATGTCTATTTATTGTGACAGAGATCATGGGATGGAGGTTAATGCAGGTAAAAGATGCTCAGGGCAGGGCAGGGGGTAGACATTCCCTTCCAAGGCAGCCAGCGCAGGCTTCCCAACCTCGTCCTTTTGGGGTTTTATGATGACTTCCTTACATACAGATGACCGACCACACTATAGGTAATTGATCAATTTAACCTTCAGCTCTTCTCTGATGTCCTGGGGAGGGGCATCTTGGGAAGAGGGTCACCCATGGTCATGGGCAAGACAGGAATGGAGCAAGTTGGCTAGAGAGGCCTCTTGGCAAAGGCATGCAGGGACGTACCTGGGGTGGGGATGTCTTAGTTAGGGTTTCTATTGCTTTGATGAAACACCATGACCAAAAAGGGAGTTTGGGAGCAAAAGGGTTTATTTGGCTTACACTTCCATATCACTGTCCACCATTGACAGAAGTTAGGACAGGAACCTGGAGACAGGAACTGATGCAGGGGCCATGGAGGGGTGCTGCTTTTGCTGGCTTGCTCCCCATGGCTTCTTGTTCAGCCTGCTTGCTTCTAGAACCCGGGGCCACCATCTCAGGGATGACATCACTCACAGTGAACTGGCCTCTCCCCCATCGATCAAGAAAATTCCAGGCCTGCCTATAACCTGAGCCTATGGAGGCATTTTCTCAGTTGAGGTTCCCTCGCCTCAGCTTGTGGCTTCAGCTTGTGTCGGGTTGATACAAAACCATGTAGCACAGGGAATCCCTGGGCCTCTGGAGAAAGCAAATGTGGGGGCTCCAGGTCCTCACAGATCACCTCACCTTTTATGGGGTGGGACCAGTGGGATTCCCCAAGGGATGTTCCTCTAAGAAAATCAACAAGTCCTCTTGTTCCAGTTTTTCTTGTCCTCTTTGTATAGTGATTCCACTGAGTGAGTCTAAGAGTGTGTGCCAGGACTCGAGGAAAGAGTGGTTTAGAAGTACCCTTAGGTAATGCAAATCAGAGAATTTTTTTTTTTTAATGAGGTGGTTTCTCTGTGTAGCTTTGTAGACTTGCTCTGGACTTGCTTTGTAGACCAGGCTGGCTCGAACTCACAGAGACCCACCTGCCTCTGCCTTCTAGAGTGCTGGGATTACAGGCATGGCTGGCTCCTCCCACCCACCTTGGGTAGAGAGAACAAGGAACACTTCCAGGTTTCTGGCTGATTTGGGATGAGGGAATGGTGGGGCCTTGGCAGGAAGGTGGGGCCAGGAGAAAGATGGGTGGTGGGGGTGGGAGGGGATGGTTCCCCAATGTTCTTCAGCTCAGAATCCCAAGAAGGCCCAAATACTGTAGTTTAGGGGGTTGAGTGGTGAGTCCCGATAGTAGTGAAAGTACATAGATGATTCTAAGCTCATCCAATAGCATATCACTGACATGCCAGCATTCCTTCATGTATGATGCTCACAGAAGCACTCTGCCAAAGTCCAGAAATGCCAAAGAATCCATGCGCTCCAGAGTAGGTCACTTTCTCTTTCTCCGAGGTATTTTTTCTTCTGTTCAGTCATCAAATCGGACCTTGATTGAGTCTTTCAAGTACAGTTGAGGCAGAAAGTTTCCAGCAGAATGCTGCTGCAGGAAGATGTGTAAAATCAGAGTGAGAATAAGATGCCTTTGGGGCAGCTAAGCTGAGATCTCTGAATCCATCGTTAAGTTAAATTGCTGCCAGTGTGTTGAGTGACAAAGACAGACATGAAGGAGGCTGGGGGACTAAAAAAAAAATTCATGGAGTTGTCAGGACACAAGATGCTCTTGTTCTATGCAAGAACAGTTTTACATAAGCAATTTGGAGAAAGATTTCATGGTAAGGGGAGGGAAAGAACAGAATGACAGGCTGGCTCAGCACTCCACTCACATTTCTTTAAGAAGGAGCCTCATGTGATGGATGGCTCAGCCAGGAGAGGTCTTGCTGCCAAGACTGACAACTGGAATATGAACCCCAGGACCTACATGGTAGAAGGAGAGAACCAATTCCTGCAGGGTGCCTCTGACCTGCACAGGTACACTGTGGCATGTGCTATCATAATGCACACAGACACACATTCACCACAGCGTACACACATCTAAATAGATGATGATGATGATAAACCTGGGGCTGGAGAGCTGACTCAACAGTTAAGAACATTTGTGGCTCTTCCGGAAGACCCAAGCTCTGCTCCCATCACTGACATGGCAGTTTCCAACAGTTTGCAATGGTAGTTCCAGGAGATCTGATGCCTTTCTTCTGGCTTCTGCTGGCACCAGGCACGAATATGGTACATCTACACATACATACATTCAGGCAAAGCATACACCCTAAAGTTTAAAAATCTTTTAAACAAATTAAAATGGAAGGACTAATGGCGATAGGCTCAAAACGACTGTAAGAAAACAATCCATATAATTACAAGACGGCACAAGCTTTCTTTGTAAATTCTTGCCCATTGATGCTTGAGGCGGTGGCATGAAATGGGGGTCATGACCTGAGACACCCCTGGGAACCGGCACTGTGTAGGAGCCTCTCAGCCGGCTCAGTGTCCCCCATCCCACTCGGGGATGCTTTTGACCTGGAAAAGCACAGTGGTGTTGAAAGGTCACCAGCCATGTTCTGGTTCTTTGTCAGTCATGGCAGGCCACATATCTTCAAGAAAGGGAAGCTGGCACAGTGCTCAAGAAGCCACTGGCACACTGCAGAAAAGCATTCCAGAGCTTCCAGGACCTGGGTGTGATTGTACATCTCCTTGACCTTGAAATATGGCCCAGAAGGCTGGCATAACTCCATAACGTAGACAGAGTAGGTGCCCTATCTTCGTGAGGCCAAGAGCTGAATTTGTCTCTTAGACGCCCTTGCCGTGAAACTCATTGGAAATGGAGTACTGTCCAAAAGAAAGAAGGAATTTAAGAAGCCATTAAAACAACCAAAATAACGGATCGGGTGGTAAAGAGATTAAATAAACTAATGAATGAATGAGCAGGGGGGGAGCAAAATAAAATGAATTAACATTAAACTTAATTACCCATTTTCTATAACTCAAGGTTCCAAGTAGAAAAGCACATCAGTATGTGCTTGATGAACACGTGAGTCCTGAGATGGCCCACCTTCCTTTCCTATGAAAAAGTCCGTTCAGTCCTGAAGGCAGTGCTCACTGACAGGCTGAGGATTATGAGTTGCCAGTGACAGAAATGTTGGGGATGTGGGTGCCTGAGTGAAATCTCCTGCCCCTCCCCTGCACCCTGCAGGCAATTGGTCCCTAACCTGGACCAATCCAGCACTGAGAGAGAAGTTAAAAACCAGAGCGTCTACAGGATTGAGCTCCCCTAGAGGGCCCTGGTGAAGGAAGCTGTTAGTGGGATGTACTTTCCTCTCAGCTCAGCTTCTGGCTTAGCTCTAGCTCTGTAAACCCAACCTTGCCTCCTGCCTCCATGGGGCTCTCTCCCTCTGTACCCGCACGTGTCTCATCCTTTTATGAGTCCCTGGACCCAGCTGCCTGCTTCCCCGCTGCAACACAGGATGGACTCATCTCAGCCAATCATATCCACAGAGGCTTCATGCTCTAAATCAGTTGTTTTCGACCTGTGGGTACTCTCCGGTTGAATGACCCTTTCACGGGGGTCGTGTATCAGATATCTACATCATGATTCATGACAGTACCAAATTACAGGTACAAGTGGCAATGAACACGATGAACTGTATTAAAGGGTTACACCATTAGGAGGTTGAGAACCACCACTTTAAATTCTACGTGGGTACCACTCATACTCCCTCAGGCTCCGGGGGACCTCCCAGCACTTCAGCTCTGTCTCCAAGTCATTTCACCAGTATCCCTTCCTCCACTCAACTCTTGCCCACTTAGCCTTGTCTTGGGGACTGTTTCCCTGAGGCCAGCCAGCAGAGAGACCTGGAGTTGTCAGACCTGAGGGAGTTGGGCCTAGCCACTCAGGTGGATGGTCAGGGACCAGCAGTATTGCCTGCAGGGCTGATGCATGCTGGGTAATGAACCAGGACAGGGACAGATGCTGAATTTGGCTAGGCCAAGCCAGTTTTCTCGTTTGTTCAGTTGAGGATGGAGAGTTGTTATAACTGAAGTGTTGTCCCTGGTGGTGCTGGGAGGAAGAAGGGGGCGGGGCTGGGTTTAGTATCGGAGCCATGATGGGTAGGGTCTTTGAGGAGTTGGCCAGTACCTTGGGAATCACTTTGGGAGGCTGGTCTGGTGGCTGACATGACATCCCCACTTCAGGCCACCCAGGGCAGAGATGTGTCTCCCTGACTTTATGCTGGGTTTTGGGAGGCATGATGTTGAGATGGATGGTCAAGGAAGAGAGGATGGGGAGAGTGAGGGCTGTGGGAAATGCTGGAGGTGATGGCTCTAGCAGGACTGGGACACAAACCCATTACCCTAAAGACTTCCTGGTGAGAGTGAGCTAGTGAAGAAGGCAGTGAGGGGTCAGTGAGACCCTCACAATGCTCCGTACGGGGTGGGGGGGGGAAGGACCCAGCCTATGCCCAGCAGCCTTAGGGTATAGCTACAGAGAACGTGGTACAAGAACCAGCCCTCCAGGTCTCATTCCCCAGAGCAGGTAGACATGCTTCTGAAACAGCACAGTTGATCTGAACTCTCTCTGGGGCAGGGCAGGGCGGGGTTTCAGGTAGTCAAAATGTCTGGAGCCAAACAAAGCCTTGGTGAGTTTTAAAGAAACCCTGAAATTCTGAGTCTGGGAGAGATGGCTCAGCCCCGAACAGCACAGGATGCTTTTCCGGAGGTTCTGGGTTGGATTTCCAGCAGCTCGGGCCTGACTGCAAAACTCCCTCCGCAGTCAATCAGCCGCCCTCTTGTGGCCTCTTTGGGTACTGCTTGCAGGTGGTAGACAGCCATTCCGGTAGTTAAAACATTCATACATTAAAAAAAACAAAACAAAACAAAAAAAAAGTGGGACTCTGCTGGATAAGGTTGAAGTCTGATGTCTCCGGATAGCCAAAGTGAGCTCAGTCTATTATGGTGGACTCCCTTTTCTTAGATTCTAAAAGTCCCCCCTCCAACCCTGATTGGGATACTCCAGGTCTTGTAAGGAGGGTCATATAGCCCCTCAGAGAAAGATCACAGGCCCAACCTTTTCCTGATAAGGAAACCAGATCAGCTAGGTATTCCTGGAGTTACCAACCTTATATGCTAAGATGCCTTGGTGCTTTGACTTTCCAAATGACCTTTGACTTCACCTGGAGATTTTCCCCTTCTCGTAGGATAATTAAGTACTGTGTTCTCCTTCTTGTGATGGGACCATGCTACCGCATGGAAAAAGAGGCAGTGTGCCACTATATGCAAATCAAGTATCCCTGACCCCAGCAAATCGAAAACATTCACCCTCAAAACCCCTCCCTCTGCCCGGGGTTTGTATTGCCCTTGATTTCACACGAATAAAGGCACACATGCTCTCACTTCAAGACTGTCTGAGACTTATTTATTTGGGGGAAGGATCACTGCTGGACACCAGAATTTGGCTGCCAATCTGCTGCTGAAAGCTCTGGAACCACCTGGGGCTTGACTGCCGGTCGGTCTGTTTCATGCTGCTGGCCACCATTTAGCGGTTCACTGGGTATGTCAGCTTCAGGCAACTGCTGAAACCCACTGGGCCTGGATCTTGTCTGAGTCTCAATTGCAAGCCGACTTGGCATGGGCTTTCATTCACACCTCAGCTTAACCAAGACTTGTAACACTTGTAACGATGTCACACTCTCATTCTAAAAGAGCTAAATTGTAAAACTCTGTGGGAAACTTTTCCACACCCCAGCCTACTACCTGGGCCTCTCCCTGAAGTGCTTTAGCCGCTCCTGAGAGAAATGGAATCCCTGTTCTCCATACAGAAGCCGAGTTCCAGGCCCCTTCCAAAACCCAGGGCCCCGTTGAACAGAGAATGACAAAAATAATAAAACAAAATTAAAAAAAAAAACCTAAATATAGAAATCCGTTATGCTGGCTAGTCTTATGTCAACTTGACACACAAACTAGAATTAGCTGAAAGGAGGAAACCGCACTTAAGAAAATGCCTCCGCAAGGTCTGGCTGTGGACCTGGTGTGGTGGCTCACGCCTTTAATCCCAGCACTCCAGGAGGTAGAGGCAGGCAGATCTTGTGAATTCGAGGCCAGCATAGTCTACAAAGAAAGGTCAGGACAGCCAAGGCTACACAGAGAAACCGTGTCTCAAAACAAAAACAAAAGCAAAAGCAAAACCACCACCACCAACAAAGGTCTGGTTGTAGGGCATTTTCTCAATTAGTGATCAATGGGAGAGGGTCCAGCCTATTGCTGGCTGTGTCATCCCTAGAAAGCAGGCTGAGCAAGCCATGAGCAAGCCAGTAAGCAGCATTACCCCTGGCTTCTTCGTCAGCTCCTACCTCTAGGATCCTGCCCTGTTTGAGTTTCTGTCCTGGCTTCCTTCAATGTGGAAATGTAAGCCAAATAAACTCTTTCCTCCCAGCTTGCTTTTGGTGGTAGCGTTTTTTATCACAGCAATAGAAACGCTAACTATGACACCCGCTTTTTATGACTCCCTGCCAGGCTTTTCCGCTTCATTATATAGGATTTACCTAAGGCAGGTGTCACTTGTCCCTTTCTGCAGGGTGGATGCCTGGCTCCAACCCCTGCTTCTGTCAGTACCTCTTTTCCTTTAGTTGGAAAAATTCCTAGAAGTATGGGAAGGTGGGTGTGGCCCTTTTCTTCCCCTGACCCTGTGAGGATCTCAGTGTAGCTCTTGCAAGAACTCCGAAGCTGTGAAAAGACATTTTAGTGGGTCAGGGGTGAGTGGGGAACTGGGAACTCCTATGGCCTTGGTCTAATCTGGACTTGGGCACCTCCAGGGTCTCCTTCACTCCTGGGTCCTGGCCTGCCTCTCGGTGAGAAGTGAAAAGGGGTAGACGAGGGAAGGAGCTCATGCATGATTTGACTTCAGGCAGGCTGAGCAACTGGGAGGTTCAGGCCAGCCTCAAGCTTTGTGGGGCCACACCCTCCTCTGTGGGGTAGTGGCACTTTCCAGCCTTGTGGGTGTTTGGAAATAGTGTGCCCTGCCCAGCACTGGCCTCCAGGCTACAGATATTGGGTTGTAAGCGTTCTCAGAGAATAACTGTCGGTACTGCTCCAGGCCGGCTCCTAGCCCAGCCTCCCAGAAGTACCTGCAGTGAGCTCCCTGGCTCCTTCATTTCTGCTCCTTCAAACTGGGCACTATATCCTGGACCTAGTTAAGCCCCTGCCCTAGGGCATGGGGAGACAGGGAGGCTCAGGTTATTCTGGCATCACAGCCAATAGCCACCTTACCTGGGATCAGCAGAGCAGGCTCACAGAGAGGTTTTACAACCTGCAGAGACAAAGAATCAGAGGAGGCCTTTGAACTTTCACTGAACCTGGTGGGATTACAGTTGCCTGAGTTTGGCCAGACGGTCTTCCAGTTTCTTTTAACAATAATATTCCATTGAGGGATGGATTATTTCAGGGCGGATTTTAAAACTGGTGGCTGCACATGGGGCTGATGGGGCTGAGTGAGGCAGAGCCCATCAGATAATGGGGGTACAGCAGGAGCTCAGCGGATGGTTCCGGCTTTGCCAGAGAGGAGGTCAGATGTGGCCTGGGTTTTCTGGTTTACTCATCTGTTCCTTGAATACAGCTGCTGCCCTCGGCTGCAAAGCTGACCTGGCTGAATCTTGGGTTTGAAATGGGGTGACAGCTTTTAGTAGGGTGGTTGAGAGGCTCCTAAGGGAATACGTGTTTGTCTAAAGCAAGAATATTACTCAGAGGGGCAATGGCAACTATTTTCATAACTGTCGTCATTACTGTGGGTAGCCTCTTACCACAGCGTGCCCTCCTCTGACTTCTCAGGGTGCAGAGGTGTAAATGCTGTTTTTATTTCCCCTGATGATGGGATGAGATGAGAGCCATTCCCAAGCCTTACAACTACATGGCTTAGGCTGAGCCTGGAGCATTTCTACCTAACTATCCCTAGGCTTATGCTGGGAGCTTCTAGCCTCTGTACAATCTGTAAGCCTGGACCTTGAAGGCTTCAGTTTCCAGCCTCCATCTGCTAAACTAAGGCCTAGAATGTTTTTAGCCTCTGAGACTTAAAGCTAAATAAGCTTACCCTTTCTAGTTTTTTCTGAACTCTGGCCAGCTGGTTCAACCCAGCTGTTCTGGCTCAACAGTCCGCTCCATGCTGACTGAGTGGCATCTCTCTACTTCTGACTGGATCGCTCTGCTTGAAAAACTATCTCTGAACTCCATGAACTGAACTGCACCAAGCCATCCTGGGCTGACCGCACTCTACTATATTCTTGTATTGTACTCTGCTCTGCTGTACTGTCTCCATGAACTCTCCTGCTCTCTCTCTCTGCACTGCTTTTAAGTAGCTTCTTTTTTGTCAGTCCTCATGGGAGTTGGATGTATCCTATCTCTGACTCATTCTGCCAAATCTCTCTCTGGTTCTCACTTTGTCTGTCCCTCAATTAGATATCAACATTTGGGATTAAAGGTATATACTAGGGGCTGGAGAGATGGCTCAGTGGTTAAGAGCACTGACTGCTGTTTCAGAGGACCCTGGTTCAATTCCCAGCAACCACATGGCATCCCACAACTGTCTGTTAACTCCAAGATCTGACACCCTCACACAGACATACCTGCAGGCAAAACACCAATGCCCATAAAACAAAAATAAATAAAATTTAAAATGTGCATCCTAAAGGCATGTCTATATTCCAGCCAGAGGTAGATTAAAGGTGTGTACTAAGGGTATGTCTATATTCTAGCTGGATCACACAGACCTAGGTCTTTAAATGTGATCCCTTGCCAGAGTAGCTACTTAGCTGGATTAAGATCCCTCTACACAGAGGGGTCAACAGTCAGTTGATGCTAAGGTGCCTGGGTTCATGGCATATGCCCCCTGCAGCAGTTGCTGTCCAGGATGCTCACTCCTCACCTTCCCCTTCTCAACAACCCTCCTCAGTTTGTGTGGCCGTCTCCCCAACTTTGCAGCTGGAGGGGCTGTGCTGGGACCGTGGCCTGGGATGGGTCAGTTATTGAGCAAACTCACCAGGTAACTTCATCAGCAACATAGTGAGCACCGTGGGAGGCCACGGATTACCCCATGGGTAGAGGAAAGAAGATGTCAGGTGACAGAGGTCTTCCTGAACAAGGCTATGTCTGATCCTATGAAAGGCTGCTCAAAGCGGCATGCGAAGGAGGGACAGCAAGAATACAAAGTGAGCTTGTACAACTTCCCTCCTGCCTAGCATGCCCTTTCCCATTCACTGTCAGCTGTCTGATCATAGCACCAGTCTGGGTAGGCTAAGATGGTTCTCACATCTTCTTCCCTAGCCTAGCCAGACCACAACTTCCTGTCTTTCTCAGTCAGAGGATGAGAAAGAGTGGGGCCACCAGCCTGTGCAGGCTCTGACCCCAGCCTGAAGCAATGTGCCTGGACACTGCTGGCCACAGCTGGCTGTAGCTCTTGGCTTCTAGGTTTCTTTGAGCAGGAACTCTGCCTAGGGACAGTGAATTTCAGAGCAGGCCATTTCCTGGGAGGGAGATAACCCTGCATTCAGGGGCCACCTGAGCCATCATGCTGTTAGAGCTGACAAGGACCTTTCCTGTCCCATCTTAATGGCCAGGCTTCATATGGTCAGTTCCTTTCCAGGTCCTTTCTCTGAGATCAGGGTGTGGGACAGTTGCTTGGTGGGGAAGCTGCATTGTTTTAAACATAATAGCAGTCCAAAAATAAACCCAGCTCCTGGCTTGGCTTTTTTTTTTTTTTTCCAGATAAAGTATTTCATATTTACAGAAAACATTTCTAGCATGGTGCCGTGAACACCCTGCCCCACCCACTGGTGGGATAGCCCACAGCAACTTCCTCCAGCAAAGTCCCCAGGGCTCTGACACCCTGAACTCATTGGCCGCTTCCTCCTTTCTTACTTTAGCATGCTCTCTGTACTCCTGAATGTGGCTAAATAGTACCGTAGTGTTTTGCTGTGACTTTGCCCTTACCGGGGATGAAGCTGCTGAATTCCTGCTTCTGGGATTCAGGACTGGAGGCACAGGTGGAGCACACTCAATGGACAACAGAATTTTACATCTGTTTCTATCTGTCTGTCTGTCGGTCTATTTTTGGTTTTTTGAGACAGGGTTTCTCTGTGTAGCCTTGGCTGTCCTAGACTTGCTTTGTAGACCAGGCTGGCCTCAAACTCACAGCAATCCACCTGTCTCTGCCTCCCTGAGTGCTGGGATTACAGGAGTGTGTCACCACACCTGGCTTACCTGTATTGTCTTATTTGTATCCTAGCATGGTGCACCCATTTCTGCATGCCATTTGGGGCCGGGTGCCATCAGGAATAAATGTAAGCTGGGTAACGTTCACAGCCATCTTCCTCTCACTGCCTCCCAAGTACTAGGGTTAAAAGCATGAGCCACACCATGTCTGCCTAAATAAATACATTTTTTAAAAATAAAACTTCTAATCATGGGGGGGAAAAAACTATAATAAAGGTTGTATTCCTTATCCAAAATGCTTCGGCAGAGTGTGGCTCAATGCTAGAGTGCTGGCCTAGCATATACTGAGTTCCAGGATTCTAGCCTCCGCCCCTTTTCCCAAATCGAACTAAAAAGTCCAACTTTGAGAGAAGTATTTTGTCCCCTAAGGAATGGAAGGCTAGAGCAGACTGCCCATCACTGCTGGTCTCCAATGCATGTGTGTGTGTCACAGAAATGTCTGTTCAGGTCCTTGGAATTCTTTATATAATCTAAACATGGATTTCTTCCCAGATATAGGCTTAGCAGTGAGGGACAGAAGCATGGCACCACACTGCTGCCCTCAACAGCCTGAGGACCACCTGCCCCAGACTTTTGAGTCAGGCCAAATTGCAGTTTGTATCCTAGTCAGTTTATGATGAAACTACTAAGGATTTTATTTTATTAGATATATTTTATTTTTCCTTCCATAGTGATTCCTCCCTTAGTGATTTATTTTATTTTAATTAATTTATTTATGTTTTTAAAAATGGGAGTTTCTCTGTGTAGCTTTTTCTGTCCTGGAACTCTGTAGAGCAAGCTGGGCTCAGACTTACAGAGATCCACCTGTCTCTGCGTCTCTAGTGCTGGGATTAAGGGCATGCTGCCTGTTGCTATTACCTTTTAGAACTATTTCATTTATGTTTCTTATGCCTCTTACCCCCTTCTCCACCCCAATCCTTTCCAATCCCACAACACCACGTCGTAGAGAAAGAAGGTTAACGGGAAGAGGGTGTGTACTTTTCCTTAGTTACTTCCTGCTGCTTAGGGTTGGTGGGTTCCTTGGGGCAAGTCCGATCTCTTTTCAGGAGATCTCCAACTTCTGCTCATCCTGCTGCGTCAACAGCAACCAGGAGCAGCAATGGGGAAGCAGCAGCAGCAGCTTCCTTCTCTCTCGGAGCCCCCTTTCTCACTCTGGTCTTTGGCCTTTATTCCCTCTGAGAGTCCTCAGATTCAAGCTATCTGCAGCTGGCAAAGAACCCCTCTCAGAGCCCTCATGAGGCAAATAGTTTGCTGCTATGGACAATCTGAATCAGTCTCATATCCTACCCTTGGGATTAAAACAAAAACATGTTTACATATCATAAACCAAAATTTTCACGACAACTGCCCAGCAGTGATATTTTAATATTAGGGCTAGAAAGATGGCTCAGTGGTTATAAGAGCATTGTCTGTTCTTCTAGAGGTCCTGAGTTCGATTCCCAGCAACCACATGGTGGCTCACAACCATCTACAATGTGATCATCCCTCTTCTGGCCTGCAGGTATCCATGCAGATAGAGCACTCATATACATAAAAATAAATAAATATATTTAAGAAAACATTTAAGACGTAATCTTTATTATTTTTACTTATGTGTATGTCTATGTGTAGGTGTGTGCTTGTGGGTGCAGCTGCCCACAGAGGCCAGGGGAATTGGATACCCTAGAGCTAGAGTCACTTATGAGCTATTTGCTGTAACTGCTGGGGACTGAACTCTTATCCTCTGGAAGAACAGTGTGTGTCCTTAACTTCTGAGCCCCAAAGTAAGTAAGTAGTTCTGACTGTCCTGGAACTCACTATGTAGGCCAGGCTGGCTTTGAACTCACAGAGATCCATTTGCCTGTGCCTCCCCAGTGTAGGGATTAAAGGTGTATGCCATCCACCTCCTGACTAAAATAAGTATGTCATAAACAAGGACACTTTAATACAGGCTTAAGCACGAGAGTTAGGAGAGGTGCTCCAAAAGAAGAGACATGCCCAAGAGCACGGGTCTGGCCTCAGAGAAAGAAGGAAAATCAAGACCCACCTCATGGAGATACAGGCGCAAGTGAGTCACGATTGTTTGTCTTAGCTTTGGCTATGTGGTACATTTTGGTGGCTCTCAGGTTACATGTCAAAAGATGGCTAAGAACCCCTTTCTCTTCCCTTTGCTGGGTGAAGTAGGCGGTGGCTCTGTGGATGTGCTGGATGGAGTTATAGTCTGATAAAGTGAAACCAGGAAGCACTAGGGTTGCAGACTCACAGTTCCCAAGCCTATCCATTCAGTTTCTGGTGAGATTCTTAGAAAGTTTCAGGTTTGCAGCTGGGAAAGGAGCGAGGTTTCTAGCAGTTGCTTATACTAGAATTCCTGCTTTTCTGTTGGCTCCTTTCTTTTCTCATGTTAACAGTTTCCTCTGTGTCTCTATCCTGCCTCAGAATGACTGCAAAACATTTTCTCTCAGTCTAGGAGAAACTCTTTTGCACTCTCCCCTCAGTATCTTTGACGCATAAAAACTTTTCATTTAGATAATTGGATAATAAGTTTCTTTCTTTGTCTTCTTGAGGTAAGCTCTCAGTATGTAGCCTTGGCTGGCCTGGAACTCACTACTTAGACCAGAATGACCTCAACTTCAGAAAACTGCCTGCCTCTGCCTCCCTGAGTGCTGGATTAAAGGTGTGCACATTCATATCTGGCTGTGATTGGAGGGTTTTTTTTGTTGTTTTGTTTTGCTTTTTTTTTTTTTTAAAAAAAACAAAACAAAACAAAACAGGGTTTCTGTGTAGCTTTGGCTGTCCTGGAACTCAATCTGTAGACCAGACTAGCCTCAAACTCAAGAGATTCACCTGCTTCTGCCTCTCAAATGCTGGCTTTAAAGATGTGTGTCATCACAGCCTGGCTGTGAATGAAGTTTCTTAATGTCATTTCTAGGCTATTTTCAGACCTGTTTCTATCTAGTATGCCACCATAACTTGTGTGTCCTGAAGTACCTGGGGATGGAAGGGGACTCTTGTTTTGTGGTGCTGGTACATGCTAAGCAAGGGCTTTACCACAGAGCCACAATTTTTGTTTTGCCACAGCCTTAGCCCTACAGCAGGTTTCTTGTGGGTATTTGGAAAGTACCTGCAGCCTGGGCCATGGGGACTTTTGTTTATTTTTTATTTTTAGTTAGGCAGGATCTTTCTGTGCTGCCTGAAATTCATTTATGATCCTCTGCCCACCTCCAGATTGTTGTCATTACAGGAGCAGACCACTGGTCCTATGGGGATTTAATTAAAAAAAAGCACAGAGCTGGGGCCCCAGGGATTTTGTGGCTGGACTCTCAGATGAGGGAGGCCTACAGGGGGTCTGGCCCTGGGCTTTCCACCCTGTTGTGGAGCTTCCCTCCTCAAATCCTTCCACCCTTTGGAGGAAACAGGACAGACATCAGACCTGCTTCTGACCTGAGCATTACAGGGTCTCTGCCAACTGAATCCTGGTCTCCACCCTGCAGGGTTTCCACAAACAGGAAGCAGAGGCTCAAAGATGCTGGGACTGTCCACCACTCACACATCACTCACACACACACACACACACACACACACACACACACACACACAGAGAGAGAGAGAGAGAGAGAGAGAGAGAGAGAGAGAGAGAGACAGTAGCAGAGTCCAGACTCCAGACAGGACCCTGCAAACTCAAGATTTTGATTCTTTGCTGAGCAGCCCAGGACTGATAATGGATCTCAGTGAGGCTGCACTCTCTCAGGCTTATGCTTCGTGGAGGTCATCTGACATGAGAAGCTGGTGCAAAGAGTCAGATTAAGCAGGAGCAAAACCTTAATGTCAGTGACATTAATAGGTCGTTTGGGTTCCTGGATGAGGAATGAGGGCCACAGAGGTCAGGCAGTCTACAGGATGGTTAAACTACTTCCGAACCCTGTTCCCTGCCCCCACCTCCAGCCAGCCTACCAGGCTTTGCTCCCAAGACTTGTTCAGTTATTGGTCCTTCACTTTAGGCTGATGACAGATATTTGACATCACTGGTAATCATTTCTTCAGTGTTTTAAGATGTATATTATATGCTACTATAAACATGTAATATTAATACTATATAATACAGAAAATTTCTGGAAAAGTCCCTCGGTCTCCTTTCCCCTTAGATTTAAATATGCCCAGGGCAAGGCCCATACTGGACCATGACCCTTTCCAAAGCCAAGGCACCACGCTGCCCAGGCAGACAGGCTGGGCTTTGCTCTGAATCTAGTTTAAGGCTGGAGGAGGCTCAGGGTTAACAGAGGTCAGACCTAGGTTAGACCTAAGAGAGCCTACAGGCCCCTGACCCTGCTCCCTCCAGCATCTTCCGCCTTGCCCCATTTCCTGCTCAATTTAAACCAGGCTCCTGCGACGGCCTGAGGTTAACCGTGCAGCTTTTAAAGATCAGGAGCAGATCTTTACACTCCTTTCCCGACGGTTCTTCCAGGTGTCCACAGGGTCCTATCCGTGTCCTGGCACAGAAGAACTTCCTGGAGGTGGCGGGAGGCCAGGCCTTTGTCCCTTACTCTTTGCAGGGTGGGTCTGGACGGCTGGAGAAGGGCCTCCGGGGCTGGATGACGTGGCTGGGCACCTGAGGTTGTCGCCCATTCCTTCCTGTATTCCAGGGGACAGAAGGAGGGACCAAGTCCACAGAGGGGCACGCGCACGCGCCGGACCCACCGTCCGGCTAGGAACTGACTGCGCTCGTAGGGAGGCAGAGTGGGTCCCGCCCCCCGAGGAGGTCCCACCCATGCAGGTTTGGCCTCCAGAGAAGTCCGCCCCCTGCCAAATCACAGACAAGGCTCGTTCATGCACTACGGGCCCCGCCCCCTAGGCCCCACCCACACCGGAGCCCACCGACCACGCCCCTCCTCCCCGTGGACACGCTTCGGTCCCTCCTGACCCCGCCCGCTCCGCGGCTCGCTGGCAACCAGCCCAGGGGAGGCGCGGAGGCTTGGGCGGGCTTCGGCGAGACCCGGCTTCAGAGGCGCTCGATTGGGGTCTGGGTTGTGGGCGCGGGCGCCATCAGAGTCAGGTTCGGGGCCATGCAGCCGAGGGCTCCGAGCGCTGTGTGCCAGGCGGGTGGCGGGGAGGTCATGGCGGAGCCCGCGGCGAGACACCTGTCGCTGCCCTCCGGGGTGTTGGAGTTGTGCGCGCTCCTAGGCGCCTCTCAGGACAGCCTACGCGGCTTGGAGCAGGTAAGGAGCCGGAGGGGGAAACTGAGGCGGGGTGGGGGACGGAGCGGCGCCGGAGGGGTGTGAGTGGAGCTGGCTTCTGTGGCTACGCACCCCTGCGGTGCCAAAGCCTCAGGGTCAGCTCCCAGCTGTGAGGGATGTGCGCAAGTTCAGGCCTGGGGAGACAGGCGTCTGGCCGTTCCCTCCCTCCGCGCCCACCCTCCTCTCTCCGGGCGGGACCAGCTGGACTTGTAACTAGTGCTTGTTGTGGTGAAGATGTGCTTTGGTGCGTTGAAGCGTTCCTCAGGATGCCACCATCTGGGGCGAGGTGCTGGCCCAGCGGGGACCCGTGGAGTTCATGGTCGGCTAGACCAGATCCTCTCCGAGGAGCGGCTAAGTAGTTCCGTTGGCTGCACAGAGCTTCACTGCCTACCAAGCAATGGGTCTGGTACTCCGCACCGACTAGGGAGGTTTCAGGTGTTAGAATCAACCACCAGCTTTGAATATTCCACTTTTAGTCGGGCTTGCTGCGTAGCCGTTTGCTTCCTGTGCAGCCCCTCCTCCCTGCAGCCCAAAATGGGTTCGTCTCCCTGTCTCTGGAAAGACAGCGCCTTCTGAACATCTCACTCTCCTTATTTCTGTGCTGTATTTTCTCTTTCTCAGTTCTGGAACCCAGGTTGTTTCCTCCCTGTCCGTCGGTGCCTCTCTTTCTCTTTTGACCCAGCATGACTGGGAACTGTCTTTTTTCTCCAGAGATTTCCCCAGCGTCCCGTTAAGTGTCTGGATAGATCATCTGAGTGTTTACACATGACGACACGGAAAAGCATGAAGGCATGCCTATTGGTTGATGATTATCCAGGGACAATTAATAACGGAGGCCAAACGGTGACAGAGAAGTTAACCGTTAGTAAAAGTAACCAAAGTGAGTGTTAAAGCCTAGATAGTTTTTTTTTTTTCTTTTTCTTTTTCCCCGTGGACCAGCGTGACCAGTAATTGGCATTAGTCCCCAAGCAAATGATTTGGTGTGTTCCATAGTTCTCACTCCGCCAAACTTTAATGCCAGTGTCCTCTGTAGAGCGCCATTGTCTTTGTACCTCTGATTTACCAAACAGCACTGCCTTCCTTTTCTTAGAATCGGAAATGACCTCGTTTCACTTGCCGTCTTCTGGGCATCCATGCCTTTGCTTCCTGGGTCTTGTAGTGTGCTTCTTGCCTGTTCCATGTGGGGCATGCCTCTGAGAACTGGCCGAGTCAACTGGGATATTCGTGGTGGTACTTTCCTGAATTAGGCAGGCGCTGGCATCCCCCAGGTTATGAGGGAGGGGGAAGTTTCATTTTAGTTTACCTCATTCTGTACTCTTACTTCTGCTAGGAATTTCAAAGAGAGGAAGAAAAAAACATAAAAGTCCAGGATTGGGGGGGAGGGGCGGGGAGAAGGAGAGTTAAGAGGTGGACTAAACTTTGGGATAATTTCACTTTATGTCAACACCAGTGTTACAGTTAGCATAGACATACAGACATAGATTTATTTAATCTAAATTTTGTAGCAAGTCTCTTTTGAATGTCCAAGGTTTTAAAATATTTTTTTTAATTTAACTTTTTAAAAACTGGCATTTAACTGGGTGTGGTGGCTTGTTCCTAGAACCCCAACCTTTGGAAGAGTGAGGTAGGAGGATTGCTGTGAGTCTGAATGCTGCCTGGGTGACAGAGTGAGTCCTAGACAGGCTAGCCTGGCCTACAGAGTGAGGCCTGTCTTCAGAAGCAAAACCAAACAAACAAAAAGCCCTTTGGGGCATATGAGCCTAGTGCTTGAAAAGCTGAAGCAGGAAGATCAGGACAGAGCTCAGGCTAGCCTTGGTGGCACAGTGAGTTCAGAAGCCAGCGTGGGCCACGTGAGAGCCTGCTTCAAAAAACAGTTACCATTTATCCGTGGTCCGAATATTCCTATCTGCTGACACATAAACGCAGAAGTCTGGAAGCGTGAGACAGCTCCAGTTTAAGGTCAAGAGGCGCAGTGCCCTGTTTATTTCTGAGATGGGGTTGGGGATTAGTCCTTTGTTGGAGTTTTTGTCAGGTGTCACGGAGCTGAGCAGACCACTGTGAATCAGCGTGGCTGGTTCTGGTTGCCCCTCACCCCTTGGCTGAGGATGGATCCCTCTTTTTGGTTGCTGGGCTAGGAGGGGATCCACTGCGAAGTCGTCCAGTGGCGGGTGATGTGTTTCTGCACCATGCCGGGGAAGTGGCCTTCTGCTCTGTGGGCAGCAGCACCAACAAAACTTCTTGGATGATGAGCGTGCCCTCCACCTGCAGAGTCCAATACGGTGCTCACTAGCCATACGTGGCCTCGGAACCCTGGCGGCATCGCTACTGTGCTGGGGGACACTGGAGTTTACATTTAATTCTTCATTTTAATTTTTAAGGAACTTTTTTTTTTTTTTTTTTTTTTTTTTTTTTTTTTTGGCGAGGTGGTGGTGGCGCATGCTGTAAAAGTAACTTTTCTTTCCTCTGATGAATTGAGAGAGAGGAGAGCCGTACCCAAGCTGTGAGAATGCATGGCTTGGGCTCAGACATGTTTTGCTGGATTAAAATTTCTCTACTGCATGCCTTTAATCCCAGCAATTGTGGGCAGGGGCAGGTGGATCTGTGTGTTTGAGGCCAGCCTGGTTTATAGAGTGAGTTCCAGGACAGCAAGGGCTACACAGAGAAACCCTGTCTCAAAAAACCAAACCAAACCAAAAAAAAAAATTAAAAACCTCATACTTAAGTTTTTCTTTTATTTTATGTATATGTGTATTTTTGTCTCTATATATGCATGCATGTGTGTGTGTGTGTGTGTGTGTGTGTGTGTGTATGTACATGCATCGTAGGCATACAGTGCCTGCCGAGGGCAGAAGAGAACATTGGATTCCCCTGGGACTGGAGTTCCAGCTGGTTGTGAGCTACCATGTGGGTCATGGGATTTGAACCTGGGTGTTCTGGAAGAGCAGCCAGCGCCCTTAATTGTTAAGCCATCTTGAAGGCTCAGTTTTAATTCATTTAGGTTTCAGTGGCTTCCTGCTGTGACTGTTGGGTAGCACAGCTCCAGAACATTAAAAACATTTGTGAATGTATTTGATTTCTCTCGTGATAGGCAGTCCTCCAGGGAGGAGCAATGCTGCTGAGTAACAGGACTTAGAAAGAAATTAGTGAGTTAGGCTGTGGGTGGTTTCGCTTTTTAATTGGCTTTTTAAAAAAAATTGATGATCATTGGGTAGAAGTTTAATAAACAGGAATGCAGGAAATAACCCTCTGTCTGGCTCAGTGTGGGCTGGCAGAGGTCAGGCTCAGGGTTGGCATAGCCTGTGGCACTGACCTGTCTTCTCAGCCTTGCAGTGAGAACAGCTTCAACACTTGTCACAATATGGCCTACATTGCCTATTTTTTCTTTTTCCATTCTCGAAATAGGGTTTCTCCGTGTAGTCTTTGGCTGTCCTGGACTTGCTTTGTAGACCAGTCTGTGCTTGAACTCAGAGATCCTCCTGCCTCTACCTTCCTGAGTGCTGGGATCACCACCTGTATATTCTTCATGGATAGGTCTCCCATCCATTTGCAGGCATTTATTCTGAGTGGTGAGCCAAATGTATGCAACTGTTTCAGGGACTCTGTTCATTGCTGTCTCTCCCACAAATAATGAGCTATTTTCAGTGACCTAGATGTCTGTCAGAGGGACTGAGTGGATGCATCATTGGACATTCACTTGGTGAATACTGTATGGCTATGAAGAAAGCCGACTAGCCCCACTGCTGAGTTAAACATCAAGTCATCAGTTCAAATCAGATAGCTACATGATGAAAGCATGCCCCAAGCTTATGTATGTGTCAAAAATGCAGGGAAGTAGTATGCAGAAGGCTTTCTTAGTCTAGTGCTTCCTTCACTGTGTTCATTGCTTTTTTTTTTTTTTGACTGTCTTGTTAATCTAGTCAGAAAGACAGAAGTGTTTGCCATGTGAGTGAGATGTCTGCTGAGACAGTAAGCTAGATTTTGAGCTCCTCCTCCTCCTCCTCTTCCTCCTTTTCTTCTTTTGAGACAGGGTCTCACTATCTCTCTATGTAACTCAGGTTGGCCTGGTACTCGTTGTGTAGAACAGCCTGGCATTGAACTCACAGAGATCCACCTGCCTCCTAGATCCTGGAATTAAAGGGATGAGCCACAGCTCATCCCCAGAACAGCTAGCTGTTCTGGCTAGCTTAATATCAACTAGACATGATCTAGAGCAGCGGTTCTCAACCTTCCTAGTGCTTTGACCCTTTAACACAGTTCCTCCTGTTGTGATAACCCCAACCATAAAATTATTTTCATTGCTACTTCATAATTGTAATTTTGCTGTTATGAATCGTAATGTAAATATTTGTGTTATGTGACCCTTTGTGGAAGGGTTGTTCAACTCCCCAACAACTTGTCAAGAACTGCTGATCTAGAGTCATTGGAGAGATGGGAACCTCAATTTAAAAAATGCCTCTATAAGATCAGGCTGTAGGCAAGCCTGCAGGGCATTTTTTAAAGTTAGCAATTGATGGGGGAGGGCCCAGCCCATTGTGGGTAGTGCCTTCCTTGGGCTGGTGGTCCTGCGTTCTAAGCCGTGAGGGCAAGCCAGTAAACAGCACCCCTCCATGGCTTCTACATCAGCTCCTGCCTCCAGGTTCCTGCCCTGCTTGAATTCCTGTCCTGACTTCCTTCAGTGATGAACTGTGATGTGGAAGTGTAATCCAAATAAACCCATTCCTCCCTTTGGCATTTTATCACAACAGTACCCCTATTTAAGACAGCCACTGTGCCTGACTAAGCGCATTATTCAATCTTTTTCTGATGTGTTTATTTTTTTTAATGTGTATGGGTGTTTTGCCTGCATGCATGTCTGTATACCAGTTGTGTAAACAGTGCTCAAGGTGGCCTGAAGAGGGTGTCAGACCCCTGGGACTAGAGTTACAGATGGTTGTTAGTTGCCATGTGGGTGCTGGGAATCAAACTCGTGACTTCTGGGAATCAAACAGCAGCCAGTGTGCTTAACAGCTGAGCCATCTCTGCAGGCCTTTGAATCCACCGTTTTAAGTGACTAAAGAGAGAATGACACCAGGCATGGGCTTTTGGTGTGACGCCGCGTTGTGCGATCCAGACTGACTTAGGGCACAAGGGATTCCCAGAAGTGCAAACCCAGGGACAGCATCTCCAGACAGCCATTTGTGCTACACGAGGGCAGAGGGAAGTGCAAGGTATGCCCTGACTTGCCTTCCAAACCTAGATGATGGCGTGGCACTGGTGGGGCAGAGAAACCCAAAGCACTGGGAAGTCGAGGTTCGCGAGAAGGTGGGAGGTGGTGAGCCTGGAGCGGAGGTCTAGGGGCAGACCCTGTGGGCACTCTGGTGGTAGGGCTCTGCAACAGCCCAGCGTCTGGTTCCTGCCCTGTAAATGAGTGTGAGGGCTGAAGTTCTTTCCGGTGAGGAGGTGCAGTGGGCAGAGAGTTGGAGAGTTGTGAGGCCATTGAAGAGCAGCAAAGTCAGTTGCCGGTGACCAGGGATGGAGTTTGTGTAGGGTGAGGGGAGGACACAAGGTCCACGGGCTTGGAGTCTTACATTCCAACAACCCAGACTATTTCATCCTCACTGAAGAAATCGCAGGTGGGGGCTTTCAGGTCCCGAGGCCCTCCTCTGCTCCTCTCTGTGTGTTTTTGCTGTGTGTTGTCTTCCACCCCAAATAAAAGCCTTTCTTTAACAGCTCAGAGAAAAGAAAAGAAAAATTGTAGGTGGAAGATGGGGGATTTTAGAAACTAGCAGTGTGGCCTTGCACTTGAAGGGGATCCCTGATCCTAAGGGGATGTGCAGGAAGGTGGCTGGGACATCTGAGCTAGAGCGAGAGGCTGGGAGCTGTCTGCCTTTGCCAGAGCTGTGACTTCACATGAGGATGGCCTCAGGAGCCTGGAGTCTGCTGCGCTTATCTGGGAGAGGAAAATGCAAATGTGTTTTGTTTCCAGCGGCTCAGGGCAGAGCCAGCCTTTGAACTCTTATCTGTATATCACAGAACCAGGCTCTACACTGTGGTGGGTTGTGCCAACAGGACAAGCTGCCTCTGAATTCTCAGCCTCTGGGGCACATCCATGTAGGGCCTGGAAAATTCCGGAAAGAATCATCTGCTGACCTGAGCCTCAAGGGACAGAGTTCCTTTTCTGGAGCCCGAGGGCATGGAGGGGAAGCAGAGATGTGCACAAGATGCCCACCTGGAAAGGGGGGTTTCACAAATGAGGGTGGGCACACGCAGTAACTTTTCTTTTTGCATTTTAGCTGTGTTAACGTGTGTGTGTGTGTGTGTGTGTGTGTGTGTGTGTGTGTGTGTGTGTGTCATAAGTCGCTTATTCTGGCTAGCCAGCTTGCCCTAGGGATGCCCTCCCTGTCCATGCCTCTTGAGGGCTTACATGTGGGACATCTTTTAGGCAGGTGCTGGGAATCTGAGCTCTAGTTCCCATACTGGCACCACAGGTGCTTTACCCTCTACGCCGTCTCCCCAGCTACACACGCAGCGACTCTTGTTCCCTTTCTTAGATTGTCCAGAAACGAGGAGTGAATAGCACCTCTTCCCTTGTCCCCGAAGTTCTGTCCGTTTTCGTACCTCCTTTCACCACAAAAGAGGACGGCCAGGTGACTGGGGCCAGCTGTACCCTCAGCAAAGCCAGGAGGCGTTCCTTCCGGAAGAAGCGAGAGAAGCCCAGGATGGAAGCCTGGAAGAGCCACCCTGGAGACTCAAAGGGGCCTGATTCTGAGGATGTTACTATCCCAGGCGGCGTGGACCTCCTCGCCCTGCCCCAGCTGTGCTTCCCAGGTACGCTGTCTCCGGTAGCAACCTGTGGTGGCCAGGTACCGCCTCCTCACTGAGTCCTCTGCTCCAGAGGCATCCACACTGTGGACAACAACAGGATCTTGACTTTCTCTAGGGTTGGGTGATGGGACTGAAGTTTGTTTTTTTGTTTGTTTGTTTTTCTCCTAGTTAGTATGTCCTAAGGCAGGATCTTGCTCCAAAGTCCAGACTGGCTAAAACTCTCACTCCTCTAGCTTCAGCCTCCCTATTTTGGGATCACAGACACACTCATGGCTATCTGGAAGTCAGTCTTCTTATCTGGGGAAGTTAAAGCTAGAGAGGCCCAGAGGGCGCCCACAACTCCCTCTCCGTCCCCTGCTTCCTGTTTATTAAAATGAGAGGAACAGGTTGCCATTCATCTCTGAGCTCGCTTACCAGTGCCGGATGAGAGCCCTTGTGCGTCTGGGCTTCATGCCTCTGCTGGCCTTAAGACACATTAAGTGGCTGGTGTGGCACCCTCAGCCCAAGGGCTGGCTCAGGTTCTGTCTCTGGTTCCCCCTCAAGCCTGTGGTGCTTCCCTGGCCGCAGGAATCATAACTGAGAAACAGGTGCGGATTGGTCTGCCGTGCCCAGAAGCATGCTGTTCATACTGCTATACCATGTGTGTCGTGGTGGTGGTGGTGGTGGGGATGGCGAAGAACGGCAGGTTGGGGACGTTTGGGAGCTGGCCAGAACAGTCCCAAGAGCATCTGAGCTCCTGGTGGTTGCTAGGACATCAGCTCATGGGTTCCCTAGGCCTTCGATGCATGCAACAGCCCCCTGAACTGGCTCTCCACCCTTTCCTTTCTGCTCTTCCTGTAGGAGGTGTGTGTGTGGCTTCTGAACCAAAAGAGGATTACGTCCATTTCCTGGTGCTCACGGACGTCTGCGGGAACAGAACCTATGGTGTGGTCGCCCAGTACTACCGACCCCTGCATGTAGGTGGATCTGTTGCTGTCCTCTGAGTTGGGGGTGGGCCTTTTTTCTTGTTGTCTGTTGTGGTGTAACAACACACCTGATGCTTTTTCAGCCATTGTGTTGTGTGTGAGCCCGAGGCATTGCGTTCCCAGTGCGTGCCACCTCCAGAACATTTTCATCTCCCATCTCATACCTGCCCAGCTCTTGCCCCCAGTTCTGCCCCCTAGCCCCAGCGACTACCGGGTTGTTTCTGTCCCGTCTCTGGATGTGTCCTCAGCACATTCCAGGTTGTAGATCTGCCTGGCGCTGGTCCTTTTGGACATGCTCATGGCACCTGGAAGTCAACCAGAATGGAGTCTGTCGCTGAGAGCTGTGTTGTGTGTGCCTTTGTGTTCTAGTAGTATGTCCCTGTTCATCCCGAGGCTGGAGGCCTCAGGCTGAGACTGCCTGGTCCTTGTTCCTAAAAAGCCCAGTGCCTCATGGCACGACCCTTTTGCAGGACCCATCTACATGGATTGGAAGGGCAGAGCTGGTGGAGACCCTTACATGTTTCTCGTAAGAGGTGCCAACCGTTGTTGGTCTGGGCCTGTACCGTCAGCACAGGAGGTGACGCGTCCCCGTTGCTCTTTGTCCAGGATGAATATTGTTTCTACAACGGCAAGACCCACTGGGAGCCCAGTGTGAGCTCGGCTGGACGCTTTGTGCCCTTTGCAGTGTGTGTGGTGTCCCGGTTCCCATACTACAACTCCCTCAAGGACTGCCTCTCCTGGTAAGTTGGGGCCAGTGTTGTTATTAAGAGCTAGGTTAGGTGGGCCATGGTCAGGTGGGCCTGGGAGCACTGTGGGAAGCCTGAGTTTCCAGCGTACAATGTGCAGTCAGGATGGCAGGAGGAAGGCAGCACTAAGGGCTTCAGTTTATTATTATTATTATTATTAATTTTTTTTTTAAAGAGCATAGCTGGGGCCAGGCCATGGTGTCACATGCCTTTAATCCCAACACTAGAGAGGCAGAGGCAGGTGGATCTCTGTGAGTTCGAGGCCAGCCTAGGCTACAGACAGGGCTACACAGAGAAATCTTGTCTTGGAAAGCCAAAAGAATAAAAAAAAAAAGAGCATAGCTAGCTAGGTATGCAGTACATGCGTTTAATCACACACAGCACTTGGGAGGCTGAGGCAGGAGGGTTGCCTTGAGTTTGAGGTTAACCTGCTCTACATAGTAAGTTCCAGGCCAGCCTGTGCTACAGAGTGGGACTCTGTCTGAAAAACAACAACAACAAAATAATAAATACATAAAATAAAAATAAAAAAAGAGATGTATATGAAGAAAACTCTAGGCTTCATGACCCGAGAGAGTTGGCCATTTGCTGGATGACTCAGTGACATCCACAAATGTGTCAAATCCAGGCAGCATCGACAACCCTTTCTGCTGCTGCTGAATTGAAATTCTAAGGAGATACGGTATGTCTGAAAGACCAGGAAGGCGTCGCTGGGACTCAGTGGGCTCCCATAATCAGAGGCTGTGATTGTGACGTGGTCATTAGCCAGGGTTAAAGTCCTATGCTTTGGTGTTTCAGAAACCATAGTTCAAGAGTTAGGGATGGGGCTGGAGAAATGGGTCAGTGGTTAAGAGTACCGACTGTTCTTCCAGAGGACCAGGGTTCAATACCCATCACCAACATGGCAGCTCACAACTGTCTATAACTCCAAGATCTGATACTCTCATGCAGACATGCAGGCAAAACCACCAATGCACATAAAATAAAATAAAAAAAAAAGAGTTAGGGATGTAGTTGAGCCGGTAGGTTGTTTGCCTAGGGTGCTCAAAGCCCTGGTTGCATCTGTGTAAACCTGACCTATTGAGCATGACTGCAGTCCCACCACTGGAGAGGCAGAGGCAGGGACGTCAAATGCAATTCTTAGCTACGTAGGGAGTTTGAGACTAGACTGGGCCACATTTTTAAAAAGTCATGGTCCTGGGATTGGCACCTCTACTTTAACTAAAGGCAGAAGATGGCACGCAGCAAGAGTCCCCCTTCCTGAGACAGAAAAGCAGTCCTCAGGGTCACTGAACTGCTGAGTGGCGCTTGGTGTCTTTTAAGGGACACTTAGGTCACCCTGTGAGACAAGTACCTGCTGGCGGAGTGGGAGTCTCAGTGCGAATTCCCAGCATTCATATTTAAATTCCAGCACTTTAGCGGTTCACTCTTCAAACAGAGCTGCCTCTTGGGCATAGCTGATTCAGTCTCGAGTCTGCCCTAGACAGTGTGTTTGTAGAACAGGCTGGTCTTAGTGAGGGGGTGAGATGAGGAGATGCATGTTTATGGGAAGGTCTGCCAGCTCTGGGAGTGGTGGTGGAGCCTTAGGGCCGGTCCCAGAGACCTCTTCACTGTTGATGGTCTTCATTCCTTGGAAGTAGAGCTCTGCCGCCTCCCATGCTTTCTCTGTAGAGCAGGTGGTGGTTTTTACCTCAGCTGTTAGGAGTTCACGGCCGGGGACAGGTGCTCCCTTGGAAGATGGCTTCCAGGGCCAGCTCTCAGTGCCAATTCAGCAGCTGACTGCTCAACGTGGTAGCAGTCCCTCCCGACGGGAACCAGGGCAAACACGTGACACCGGGAGGTTCGCTGTCAGGCGTTCTGAGTTACCCTGCTCCTGTGGTCACCGCTGCACTCTCAGAAGTGGAAAACAGCTAGAGGGGGGGCAAATGACCGAGATGCAGAACATAGCCTGTGTGGGGGGTGGTGGCCTGCACCTGCCATCCCAGCCCTCTCAGAGGGAGGGTCCGGAGTTAACTAACTGGCAAGTTGGGGGCCAGTATGGGCTCTAGGCGACCCTGCCTCAACCAACCAACCAGAGTGGCATGTCCAAACAGGCTTTGGATGCACCTCAGAAAGAATGTGTCGTGTTGGGGACAGTCGATTATAGGCAGTTTTATTTTAAAAATTTACCTTGACGTTATTATGTTTTTACAATAAATGCAAATATGGGATATTGGCTTTCTACGTCCTAACATGAGACCTGTGAGGAGTTATATTTGGTATTTATGTGAAAGAGGAAGTGCCTGACTGTGGTTGTGATAGTGGGCTGTCTTTCCTGGGGGGCTGCCTGACAAGCTGGGGCCGGTGGGTGCTGTCTTAGCTCTATGCCCACCACATGTCACTCAGCCATGCCCTCCAGGCTCCTGATAGTTCCTTAGGTACGGTCACTTTCTCTCCTGGTCAGGTTTCCCTCCTTAGGGTCAGCTTGTCACTGACCCAATCCCCCTCAGTGCCGTCCGCACTTTTGCCTGCGGTTATGAAGATCAACTTATTGAGGTGCAACGGAATATTGGGAAAGACTAGCAGTCAGTTCTCATGGGACAGGCCCCTACCTCCCACACTATCGCTTGCCTGTCTTATTTGTTATTTCTTGATTGACTCTGGTTTTTGTTTTTTTTTTTTTTTTGAGGCAGGGTCGCTCTATGTGGCCTAGGTGCTGGGACTGTAGCCATGCACACCACACCTGGCCACCCCTTACATTTGCAAGTTTTACGTTAAAAGTCTGGATGCACTTTGGAACCTCCGTCAGGCACTTCAAAGCGTCACGTTGCTAACTTTCCCTGAAGTGTAGCATGTATGCAGTCATCCACACACCTTCTAGCCATTTTTCTCACAAGCCCCTGTGTGATTAGCACCCAGAAAAACAAAATAGCTGAGGGTGGCAATCGGACTCTTGTTCTACTTTGTGACTTTATTGGTTTTTTTTTTTCTTTCTTTCCCCCTTTCAATTTTCAGTTTATTGACTCATCTGAAGCTCTGTAGAGACTTTGAAGTTGACAATCACATAAAAGATTTTGCTGCAAGACTGTCGTTAATTCCTAGTCCACCACCTGGCCCGCTCCACTTGGTAAATGAGACCTGGGACTGTGCTGGGTGTTTCTGTAGTGTGTTGAAGACTGTGGAGTCCAAATGTTTTTAACTGTTTCAAGTTTCAGCCATGTTTAACCTGCTCTCCAGACGCTGGTCTCTTGGAGCTCTCATTGAATGCTTTTACATACATACTCAACCTCTGCAGGGCAAAGTTAGATATTTGAACTAGGGTTTGGCTGAGTGGTTTGTGACTGGCAGAGCCGGCCATGTATGACTGGTCCGTTTACTATTAACTCGTGAGATCCTGCTTTCTTGCTCTTCAGAAACTACATAGGCCTACTTTGAGTCTAAGGAAGTCCTTTTAATTTACTTAAGTTTGAAGCTCTCCTTTCTTCTGTTTGTCTTGGATGTTGGGTACCAGGCTTACTTAGGTATTTCCCGAGCTGGGCTCCAGCTCAAGAAACTTCACTAGCTCTTTCAGGGCCCCAGGGTCTCACAGTGAAGCTCTTCTCATGGCTGGAATGGAATGCTGGTAGAAGCACCATAAGGGGGAGGGGGGCTCCATGGACTGTCCCGTCCTGCTGGGAGCTGGGAAGACACAGTGCTGTTCCTGGCTGTAGGAATGTGTGGTAGTGGCTTCTCTCATCTTGGAGGGTCAGGAGGCAGAGGCTAGACAGGAACCAGGTCTGGGCTTTAGTGGCCAGACGCCCACCCAGAGTTCACTTCAGTCATCCAGCCCTCATTTTTTTTTTTTTTTTTTTTTTCTGAGGTGGGGTTTTTCTGCAGCCCTGGCTATCCAGGAACTCAGTCTGTGTAGACCAGGCTGGCCTTGAAACTCAGCCATCTGTCAGCTTCTGCCTCCAGAGTCCTGGGATTAAAGGCTGGTGCTACCATGCCCTGCTCAGCCCTTGTTTTCAGAACCACCAGCTGGGGATGAGGTATAAAAAACATGAGTCTGTGAGGTGCATATCACATCCAGACAGCGACCGAAGTCAAGTTGGAGAAGAGGCAGCCTGCACCTGCCTTTTCGTATTCCTCTTGATCGAGCAGGTGGGGGAGACTGCTGAGCTGTGTGAACGGGCGCTGCTTCGCATTTCCTGTCTGATTTAGACACACAGACTATGTGACTCCTCCTTTTGTTTAAGACTTTTTTTTATTTGTTTGTTTGTTTGTTTGTTTGAGACAGGGTTTCAGTACGTAACCTTGGCTGGCTGAAATTCACCACATAGACCAGGTTAGCCTCCAACTCAGAGATCCACTGCCTCCGCCTTCCAAGTGTGTCGTCATGCCTGGCCCGAGGTGTGTTGTGTTTTTTGTTTGTATGAGACAGGGTTTCTCTATGTCACAGAGCTGCCACCATGTGAGTGTTTAAATTTGACTCCAAACCCAGCAATCTGAGAGGGGGAGAGCCCAGCCACCGCTCCCCACCAGGGGCTCCCCAAGGAATGCGGCTGTTGTGCAGGTGAAGGCTATGGATCCTGAATCCAAAGTGTTTGGCCCCAGAAGCCTTTTGAATTTCAGGTTTTTTCACACTTTAGAATATGTGTCTTTACAAGTCTGAATCCCGGCACTCCAGAGACAGGTGGATCTCTGAGTTCAAGGTCAGCCACCCTGGTCTATAAAGCAAGTTCTAGGACAGCCAGGGTTACACAGAGAAACCCTATCTTGAAAAACCTTAGAGACAGATAGACAGATAGATAGATAGACAGACAGACAGACAGACAGATAGATAGATAGATAGACAGACAGACAGACAGATAGATAGAATGTGCATTTACATATATTAAGGAAGGAACTGAAGTCAAAATACAAAATACCCTTCTGTCTCATACTTACTTTACCCTCACAACCTGAAAGGAATCTTTTTTTTTTTTTTTTTTTTATAAAGAGTTATTTATTTTTTATGTATACAATGTTCTGCTTGCATGTACACCTGCACACCAGAAGAGGGCACCAGATTTCATTATAGATGGTTGTGAGCCACCATGTGGTTGCTGGGAATTGAACTCAGGACCTCTGGAAGAGCAAGCAGTGCTCTTAACCTCTGAGCTATCTCTCCAGCCCCTGAAAGGAATCTTACTTAGCCTTTTAATTAACATATTTAAAGGTTTATTTTATGTGTGTGGGTGTTTTGTCTGAATGTATGCATGCGTATCACAGGTGTGCCCAGTAACGATGGAGACCAGAAGAGGGAGCTGGATCCTCTGGAACTAGAGTTACAGATGGTTGTGAGTCCTGAGAGGACCAGTGGTAGCTGCTGAGGCATCCCCACAGCTCCCATTCAGGCTCAGGTGGCTGCTTTGGACTTGGGCTTACCCCATGCCATACAGCGAGTGTTCTGCCTGCGGCTTCATGGTGGTGCTCGGAACATCTGGGACTTTGGAGCATTAGGGATTTGTTCTTTTTTGGATTTAGTATGAAAGAATCAGACTACCTTTGTAACCTATGTTTCTTTAATTGCCTTATAACTTATATTTTCAAGTTTTAGGCCCATGTTAATTAAAGCCTCTTAGTGCTTCTCCAGAGAGCCAAGGAATGTAAAAGTTCCTGACATTAGCCATCTGTGAGGGCAGAGATAAGGAAGAGAACAAGCAGAGATCTCTACTAAATGGAGAGAAAATCACCGGCTGGTGCCTGTGAGATGAGCTTTGTTTGGAAACTGGGCCAAATGGCCCCAATCCTTCTCCTGATCTTTGATCTAAAGCCTGTAACCCCCACTCCTCAGAACAGACACAGGATGAATTAATCATTTTCCCACCTTTAACTGTGGCTATATCTCATATGGCAGGAAATTCCAAACTGAGTTGAAGATCAGATATTTACGACAGGGCTGACCAGACCTAAGGGTGCACAGAACCAACCAATTATTTAAAAAGTTAAATACCTCATCCAATCATGAATTGCCAAGAAGGCAACCCCTAGAATTCCCGCGCCTTGTCTTTTAAAAACCTAAGGCCTTTCTCTCCCGGTGCCACTCCTTGCTGACCAGCAGGGGTGACCCCATTGCGCAATGGTCAGAATGAACCTCTTGCGATTTTGCAGCGATGGATGGTTAGTTTCCTGGGTTCTCTTCACACCTTCTTATATTTAGGCTCATGCTGGGCCTAACAAGGATGCTCGGTGGCGTGGCTGGTATTTTCTTGGTGGGTGCGGGGAGAGTGTACACTGTGTCCTCCGAACCCGTGCGTGCCCACCAGGACACAGTGGGCAGAGTTAAATCAGGGGTGAGGAGAGCCGTGTGAATGACCCCTGGGTCTGCCTTCTCCGCATCGCTCCTTAAAGACCAGTTTCCTCAGGGTGTGGCTTGACACCTCGCACACTCCCCCTGTGCGCATGCACTCTCTTGCTCACTTGTCACTCCTGTCTGACTGTTCACCTTTCATGTTTATTTCCCGTTGACTGAGTCACTGCCCTCAGCCACTGCAGGACGCCAGCCCTTCCCCCCACGGGGTTAGGGGGCCACAGCCTGCTGCTTCGCTCTTCACATGTCCCCTGTTCAGTGGCTACAGACAGGAGTAAAGCTCCTAAGTCCCGCTTTCCTGCCTGAAACCCTTGGTGGGTTCCCACTGTACATGTTTAAATTTTAATTTTGTGTGTGCGAGTATTTTGCCTGAATATACTCATCTGCACCAGGTGTATGCCCAGTGCCCACAGAGGCCAGAAGAAGGAATAGGATCTCCTAGAACAGGAGTTATAGATGGTTGTGAGCTATGGTGTGGGTGCTGGGAATCAAACCTGGGTCCTTTGAAAGGGCAACAAGTGCACGTCACCACTGAGCCACCTCTCCAGCGTTCCCATCTTTAACTCTGCCCTGTATCCCTGCTTCAGCTCACCACCTCCTGTCTATGCCTCTCATTCCACTGGTCTCCAGCCTCGCGAAGGCCCACGGGTGCTGCCGAAGGGATCTTCCTCTGTGTTCTGTGGCCATCTCCTGTGCACCTCTCAAAAGGGTCTGAGACTTGGTTCTCCTGGGCATATCCCTCCATCTCTCTTCCACCGTGTAGCTGTTCTGCTAGGTTTGTGCACTGCCTTACCGTGCTTGGCGAGTGTTCTGCCATTGAGCTATCTGAGACAGGGTGTTACTAAGTTGCCCAGTCTGGCCACGAACTCGCTATGTAGCCCAGGCTGGCCTTGGACTATTACCCACTGCCTCAGTTTCCCAAATAGCTGGGATTGCAGGCCTGAGCTACAAGGCCCAGCTACTGTATTTTAATTCTTTGCTGAGTACTCAGAGACACAGATGCACTAGGCCCGTGTTCAAACACGAGCCCCACCCCACCCACCTGCCTCATTTGGATTGGGTCTCGCTTCTAGAGACACAGCGGCCCTAGCCAGCCCGTAGCCGCCATGTGTTGCTAGGATGCCCTTGGTGTTTTCTTGTTTGCCACGTTTTCATAGGAAAATACATCTGACACAGGGACTTGCATGACTGATGGGAAGTCTGAGCAGCATGTGCAGCCTGCTTCTCTGTGTTCTTGTCAGCGATGCCGCCCTCCATCTGATCAGATGCCCCTCCTGGTCCTGATCTCCTCTTTGCCTGCATCCAGATCATTCTATTCTCTCTGGGGAGGGGAAGGCACACACTACCCCAGGGGGACGTGTAGACATCCTTGTCTTGCTGCAGGGACCAAATCTTCTTGATTTCCTCCATGACCATTTGGGGTTCTTAGCACGCTTAGGCACGCTGTGAATGCGGGGTTGAAACGGAAGTGTTATTTCAAAATAGTGGAGTAATAGGTCGTACTTAAGTTGTTCTGAGTCACAAGTTTGAGAAAGACTGTGAGTATTCAGTGAGAAATACTGAGGATATGCACTTTCAGTAACTAACACAAACACGCGATGCCCAGGAATTCTCCAACGTGCTCACTTTAGAACTTGTGCAAATGCCAGGGCCAAGAAGAAGCTTTGTCCTTCAGTGAACAGCATGCTGACTAGTTAGTAGGCTAAGAAAGTTAGATGTAGGAAGATAAGGAGTTCAAGGTCATTCTTTGCTAGATTGTGAGTTCAAGGCTAGCCCGGAGAATGTGAAGCCCTATTTAAAGGACAAAAGGTCATTTGGGCTGGGGCTGGGGTTTGTAGAGAGCAGTTGCCTAGCATGTGCCAGGCCTGGGTGCAGTTCCCAGCAGAAGTCACTGCGTGACTGTCCTCTAGGGCAGGCCTTGCCTTAGGCTACCCTTCCTCAGCGCTTTCTGTTTTATGCAGTGAGTACGTATGTTATGTCTGTGTGTGCTCAGGTGCACGTGTGTGCTCATGCCTGTGAAGGTCAGAGAGCAGCCTCAGGTGCCATTTCTCAGGGGTTCTCAGGGCTTTTTCTTTTTTTAATGAGATAGGGTCTATCACTGAGACCTGGGGTTTCTGGGTAAGCCAGACTGGTTTGTAAACAATCTCCAGCGATCCTCCTGTCTCTGCCTCCCCAGCATTGGGATGAGGATGAGGATGATGATGATGGTGATGGTGGTGGTGATGGTAATTTTCTTTTTTAAGCTGGGCTTGGTGGCACATGCCTGTAATCCCAGCACTATAGAAGGCAGAGGCAGGCAGATATCTGTGAGTTCGAGGCCAGCCTGGTTTACAAGGTGAATTTAGGACAGCTAAGGATACATAGAGAAACCTTGTCTCGAAAAAAAAATTTCTTTAAAATATTTAGTTATTTTTGTTGTTGTTGTTTTTTTAATGTGTAGAGTGCTTTGCCTACATGTATATAGGTGCACCATGTGTGTGCCTGGCGTTCATGGAGTTTAGAAGAGGGCATTGGGTCTCCTGGAACTGGAGTCGCAGATGGTTTTGAGCCACCAGGTGGGCTCTGAGAACAAAACCCAGGTCCTCTGTAAGGGCAGCAAGTGTTCTTAGCCACTGAGGTATCTTTCTAGCCATGATCTCTCTCTCTCTACCTTCCTTCTTTCCTTTTCCAGATAGTGTTTCACTGTATAGCTCAGGGTGGCTTGAAACTCACAGAAATCTACCTGCCTCTTCCTTCTGAGGGCTGGGATCAAAGGCATGCACCACCATGCCCAGCCTTCCACTGGGATGGTAAAACCACGTAGCGTCACAGTTGGGTTTGGTGTGAGCGCTAGGGAGCTAACTCAGGTCTTCATGTTTGCATGGCTAGCGTTCTGCCAACTGAGCCATCCTCTAGCCCCCAGGACAGTTTCTCATGAATGTCCAGATGGCCAGTGGGGAGTGTTTTGGCCTCAGTTGTAGACAGCTCTCTGAATTAACAGTGGCTCTTGGCCCTCACAGATATTTAACATGAAGCCGCTGCAGGTTGTGTTCCCCTCTCGAGCGGACCCCGAGAGCCCCGTCATCGACTTGGACCTTCACCTGCCGCTGCTGTGCTTCCGGCCTGAGAAGGTGTTGCAGGTCTGTGGGCGCCAGGAGCATTGCTTGTTAGACAGGATTAAACTTCGTCTTACAGCGTGGGCTACGGCCGTGGTGCAGCTCAGGGGTGGGGCACTTGCCTCAACCTCTGGGTGTGAACCCCAGAACTACCGGAAAGGAAGTGCAGAACTGGGAACCCACGTACTCAAATTACTCGTGCCCTGTGCTTAGAGCCGACACTTACCGCTTCACACAGGGCCTTGGTTTTCATAAATAGAATGTGGGATGAGGCTAAAAGCAGCCTCTGGTTGGGGGGAGGGGCTTCCCATGCCCAGCCCGAAGCAGCCGGAAGCAAACAGTGCTCTTGCTGTCCTAGATACTGACCTGCATCTTGACGGAACAGCGCATCGTGTTCTTCTCCTCAGACTGGGCCCTGCTGACGCTCATTGCCGAGTGCTTCGTGGCCTATCTGCACCCCCTGCAGTGGCAGCACACCTTTGTGCCCATCCTGTCCGGCCAAATGCTGGACTTCGTCATGGCTCCCACCTCTTTCCTCATGGGCTGCCATCTCGACCACTTTGAAGAAGTCAGAAAGGTGAGAGGGAGAACTCTGAGTTGGGTGGGGGAGGGTAAACCCCCATGACTCCTTTGTGAGGCAGGTGGATGTGCCCTGTGTCTCCTCCTCATGCCCCATGAGGCAAAGAAGAGAGTGCTTGCTGTGCGGGGGTGCCCCGCTGATCGGTCTGTAGGCTCGTGCACTCTGGGCACCACACAGCACACAGACAACACACAGTGCACCGTGGCTTCTGCCCCGGGTGCCATTACGAGTGCACCCTGTGCAGTCTCATTTGTTCTTTCTCCTTTCTCTCGCGTTCTCAAGATGGGTTTGGAACCGAGACCCCTGCAAGTCAAGGGCCAGAGTTCTGTGTCACCAGCCAGGGCTCCAAACTTGGCACATAGCTGGCTCGTAGATGGCCGCTCTGTTGTCACCTCAGATCGCTGCTTTGCTGTTTTTGTTTTGTTTTTAGATTTATTTATCTATTTTATGTCTATGAATGCTCTGCATTCTGCATGTATGCCTGCACGCCAGAAGAGGGCACGAGATCCCATTGTAGCTAGTTGTGAGCCACCATGTGGGTTCTAGGATTTGAACTCAGGACCTCTGGAAGAGCAGCCAGAGCTCTTACCTGCTGAGCTGGCTCTCCAGCCCTGCTTTGCTGTTTTGAGCGCATCCACTGCGCTTTATTAACACTTGGCATGAACATACAATGGGCTTGTCACAGTGTTCGGGACATCCTTGGGTCTGGGAGTTCACTCTTTGTGTGGCTTGAACTCATTGACATAGCAAACTCCCTCCTCTCTTAGCCACCAAAGGACAGCAAGCTTGCTAACCTTGTGGCTACAACAAGGATCAAGGGAGGCATAGAGTAGCACCTGGCACACTGTAGGTGTTTAATAGAGGGTCACTGTGCTGCTAATTGGAGTTATGTTGGTGTGTTTGTGACAGAGTCTCACACTGTCGCCACCCAGGGCAGTCCAGCCCTCTCTGCACTCTCCCTGCCTCAGCCTCCCCAGTGCTGGCCCTGGGATGTGGGCAAACTGTGATCTGTCATGGAGCCTGGGTGGATGGACAGCGGTCAGCTTGACAAGGGTCATTCCCCTTGGGCTGCGATGCCAGTGCTGCTGGGACCATCTAGGTACTGCCAGCCTCTCCCAAGGCGGCTGCTGGACAGCGGGCAGTGCCATCTCATGCCGGCGCTGTCACTGTTTCTGACCTGGCACTCCTGTGGGTGGGAACCTGGCAGCCCGGTGCTGTCCAATGGTCACTTATTTTCAGTTACTACTGGTATCTGGCATCTCTTCATATGCACATTGTCAGCTTCATAGGGCAGGGAGAAAAGCACTGAATTGGGCTTTTTTTTTTTTTTTAATTTGTGTGTGCTTGTGTGTGTGTATGTGTGTGTGTGAGGGGCGGTGGCATACATATCATGGCATGTAGAGGTCAGAGGACAATGTTTGGAAGTCAGTTCTCACTCTCCACCTTGTTTGGGGCAGGGTCTTTCTTGTCTCTGCCTTTGTGCTGTGAACTTAAGGGTAGCCAGACCACGAGCTTCTGTGTAATTCTCCTGTCTCCACCGCCCATCTCACTGTGGAAGTGCTGGGATTATAGGTGTGCTGAGCTACATTTAACTTAGTAGAAAGATTTATTATTTTAAATTGTGTGTGTGTGTGTGTGTGTGAGAGAGAGAGAGAGAATGGGGGGGGGCTTGCTGTGTAGCTCAGGCTGGTTCAGAACTCACTGTTGAAGCCCTGCTTGGCCTTGAACTTATGATCCCCCTGTCTCAGCCTCTGGAATTGTGGGATTGTCCACCACCATGTCCTGCATTTAGGTTTGTGTTACGAACACTTATGTATGGCAACGTAGAGAAGGGGATACACTGGGCACCGAGGGCCCCTTCCCCCCCCCCCCCGGCAGTCTGCTGTCAGCCTGTTTCAGATTCCTGTCCTCTCCAATATTTCCTAGAGGTTTAAAGGACATCCCTCCTCCCAGGCTGTCCCATTTCTTCTGTGGGGGTGGACGGGTGGGCAGGCTTGTGTATTCTTGCCAAAGTCAGTGACTCACTGTGGAAAATAACTTAGGAAAAGTGCAGAACTCCTCGGGAGGGTTAGAAGCAGAGAACCTCACCCTGTCCTGCCTTGTGGACCAGACAGGAAGAAAAAGGGGGGGGGGTAGTACTCTGATGTTTAAACTTGTGTTTCTTTTTTATGTCACTCATGAAAAGCCCTCTTGTTCGGGCTCTTCAGGCAGGAAGATTTTTTTTTTTTCATACGTATATACGTAGCAATTCCAGTCAGGAATCTTTCAGGAAACTAGCTTGGTGACTTATTTGTTTGGGAGATTCCAAGAGTGGCATTTTGGATTGGCTTGGGGTTTTGCTTCTCATGGATGGGATCAGCAGAAAAGAGCTGGGAGGGCCCCTGGAGTCTTGTGATCAGGGCACCTCTTAGGCACTCCTGGTGTTGGCCTGGAGGACGGCACTGTGTGCCTAACCATAGACCCGGGTTTGCCCAGTCAGACTTTGGTCCAGAACAGGCCGGGTTTGCCTTTGTTCCACTTGCCACCCAAGGGTGGGTCAGGGCTAAAGTAGGAGTAGTATCTCCTGAGTGCCCTTGTCTCTTTCTGCAGACTTGAGAGCCTTGGAGTCTAGAGCTATGCACTCACTCATGCCTAGCACCTGCTGTCACAGACAAGACCTCATAAGTCCCCCGATGTGGAATTTCAGAAATTCCACCCCTGTCCTGAGGCCGCCTGGCCTTGTGTTCTGGGTCCTGGGTGGCGGATCTGGCTGGACGGCCGAGTGATATGCTGGCCGTTGAGCGTGGGTGGTGTACTCGTGGAGTTCTGAAATATTCCTTCAAGGCGCCATGAAGTATTACGGGTAGCATTTGTCCCAGGGGTGATGGAAACTTGACAACCTGCTTGGCATCTCAGCTCAGGGAAGGTGTGCAGTCCATCCGCGTATGAACGGCTCAGTTTTCACGATGAAAGGGATTCTGACCCCTGGTGCAGTCCAGCGATCCTCTAAGACACCGCCGAGTGACAGAGTGACAAGGCACACTGCATGGGCCCACTCACACGGGGTCCTTAGCGTGGTCAAAAAGCAGAATGGAGGGTGCCCCGGGCCAAAGGGAGGAGGGTTTTTTTAAAGGCGTGTGCAGTCGCAGACTTTGACATCGACCTCTGCCTTCCAGGAAGCTGATGGTTTGGTCCTGATAGACATTGACCATGGGACGGTCACCTGCTCCAAGTCCTCTGACAGTGACATAGACATCCCCGATGTCCCCCTTCTGCTGGCACAGACCTTCATTCAGAGGTAATGTGAAATGGTGCTCTGGAGCATGACTGTGACTGTGTTCCAGTTCTGCATTTGCCACTTCTCTAATTTCTGATCGTGATGTGTATTTTACATAGTTAGGATTTGGGCATTATTTTTGACTCTTAAAATTTTAATTAATTTATTTTTATTTTTAATTTTTAGACAAGGTCTCACTATTATGTGGTTCTGCCTGTCCTGGAACTCAGTATGTAGACCAGGCTGGCCTCAAACTCATAGAGATCTGCCTGTCTCTGCCTCCCGAGTAGAGTAGCTTCGACTAAAGGCATGGACTACTATACCCACTGTGAATATTTTTTTAAAAAGATGATTTGTCTTTTATTCTGATCTTGTCAAAATATGAATCATGGCCTAATAGAGTCAGGGGACATTGGCCCTCCGCTCCTTAGGAAGCTTCCTGATGCTAAATCCATTGCTGCTGGGTCCTGTGCCATGGTCTCTGAACTCATTCATTCATTCATTCATTCATTCATTCATTCTTCATTCACTCATTCATCTGTTCACTCACTCATCCATTCACTCATTCACTCACTCCTTCATTCAATCATTCAATCACCCATTCATGTATTCACTGGATAGGTGTAGAACATCGTGAAGTGTTTGGATTCAGCTAAATGTGGGTCGGTGACAATTCAGCAACGCTCCCCATGCTGTGATGCTCAGGGCAGTCGGCTTGAGGGTTACCTCCTCTGCCAGCACGACTGGCCTTTTACCTCCCTGCCCCGTTTCTTGACTGAGGACTGGTTCTTTTCTTCCAGTTACTAAACTTCCTCGGCCTGGAGCTAGCTCAGTGAACCTTCTCAGATATCCAATGCTTTGAGTGCCCTGAGGTCTCCTCCACAGTGCAGAGGCGTCCGTCCTCGGGAGGGTGGGGTCCCCTCCTGGTAAACCAGGAGGTGGTTGCACTGTGACATCTACCTTTGCTGGCCCTAGTCCTAGGCTGGACAGGTGGCACACACAGCAGTATCCTGTTCCCTTGGCTTCCGCTGCCTCCCGCCCAGCACTGTTTTTCTTGGAAGTTTTAGGAAATAATAGCAGGAGAGATCCTGCTATTCAGGTCTCATGGCTGCTACTTCACCTGGTATGTGGATCTTAGAAGCAACGCTGAGGTTGGGGGACAGTGAACAGATGTGGCAGGTGGTCTTAGACTTTGTGGTAAAGAACTGGGCCGAGCTGCGTCTGCCGAGGCCAGGGGTGTGGCTCTGCAGGTCTATGGCTGAATCTAGGGTCTTGCTCTGTAGACCTGGTCTGGAACCGGCTTTATAGCCCGGGATGGCCTTTATCCTTGCAGTCCTGCTTCAGTCTCCTGAGTGCTGGGACCATAGGCATGAGCCACCACGACCAGTTCCTTAGTGGTCCCCTCTCCTCCTGCCACCAGACAGTGTTTCTCTGTGTAACCCTGGCTGTCCTGGAGCTCACTCTGTAAATCAGGCTGGCTTTGAACTCAGAGATTCGCCTGCATCTGTCTCCTGAGTGCTGGCATTAAAGGCGTCCACCACCGTCACCTGGCTCCTTGGTGGTTCTTGTTTTATTTTTGTTTGTTTGTTTTCTCAGTACTAGGGGTCACACCAGGACCTTGGGTCTATGAGGTGAATGCTCTACTGCTGAGCTACACTGCAGCCCTTGCTTGTTTTTCAGGCAGGGTTTCACTATGTAGCCACAGCTGGCCTTAAGCTCCCAACCTTCCTATCTCTACCCCTAAGCGCTGAGGCACAGATATGTTCTCTGGGCCCCTTTGGCCCTGGGCTGGGAGGTCAGGGCGTTGTGTTTGAGCATGTGTGCTGGGCCTTCCAGACCTCTCACTCTAGCCTTGCGGATATTCAGTTTCCCTGGATGGTGTCTGCTAATTATTGGTGATGTGTCCCTAGTCTAAAACTCCAGGATTTAAAATACTTCAAAATCTGGACATTTTGAGTGGGGACTCTGTGCCAGAAGGATGCTTCGGCTGATCTCATGTGATAGGTCACATTAAAAACACAGGTTTAGGAGCCAAGTGGTGATGGCGTACACCTTTAATCCCCATGCTAAGGGGCAGAGACAGGCGGATCTCTGAGTTTGAGGCCAGCTCTGGTCTACAGAGTGAGTTCCAGGACAGCCAGGGCTGCACGGAGAAACCCTGTCTAGACAAACCAAAAACCAAAAGCTGAACACCAAACCACAGGTTTACCAGCACCCTGTGGGAAGGCGCCTTCATCGCTGGGTCTTGGCATAGATGAAGCTGGTGTTCAGGTTTGGGCCCAGCGCTGAGTGATGTGCAGAGTGCACGTACAAAGATGTACCGGTGCGTGCCGGCATGCAGGCTCTCACGCTGGAAATGCTCTGCTCTCAAAGTAGGCTGCTTCGGGGTGCGGTGGGTTAGAACCCCGGGCCTCAGCGCCTGCTAGGGGAGTATGCCAGCACAGAGCCACACGCTACTACATAAAGCATTTTGGGTAAGGGACACTCAACCTGTATGTAGAAGTCCAACCCTTGCTTTGTTTTTTTTTTCCTTCTATCATTAAAACGGCTTTTTTCCACTTTTCAAAAGAAAATTTAATTGATGTATATGGGTGTTTTTCCTCCTGGGTGGCACTGTATCCCTGAGTCTGCAGGTACAGAGTGCTGTAAGCCTCCGTGCGGATGCTGGAGATTGAAGCTGAAAGAGCAGCAAGCCCTTTAACCACTCAGCCATCTCTCCAGCCCTCATCATTAGAAGTCTGAAAGACTCCAAAGTCAGGCTGGAGAGATGGCTCAGTGGTTAAGAGCACTGGCTGCTCTTCCAGAGGACCTAGCTTCAATCCATGTGGCAGCTCACAACTGTCTGTAACTCCTGTTTCAGGGGAATTTGACACCCTCACACAGACATACACGCAGACAAAACACCAATGCTCATAAAATTAAAAACCGAATAAAAAAATTTTAAATGTTTAGAAAGAAAGACTCCCAGATTCCCCTAGAGGTCCTGGGCCACAGTGTTCTTCCCGCTCTGCTGATGGGAAATGTTCCTCACCGTGGGTCAGGGATAAAGGCCCCCGTCTGGGTTGTGCTGGCTCAGTGTGTGCGGGAGGGAAGGACAAGGTCCTTCAGGGAGCAGCTTCTTGCACCCAACTGTGCCCAAGCAGAAGGCTCGGAAGACCCCACGCTGCAGGCAGCATGGCTGTGTGGTTCATGCAGGGGAGTCACTGACGCTCTGTCCCTCCTGTTCCCGGCCCTGTGTTCTGCCTGGTGAAAGTCAGTTTGGTGTTAAAGTGCAGTTGTCATAATCCTGTTAGGCAGGGAAGGACCGGGGGGGTTGGGGGGGTCACACTAGTCAGGTCAGCAGGGCTGGGACACCCACCCAGGACGGCTTCTTAGTTAGTATGTTAGGAACCAATCCAAGGTTACCAGTCCAGCCTGCACCTGCTCCTTATGGTCATGAGCCACACTGGACCCTGCAGGCTCACTGTGCTCATGGCAGCGCTGAGGGCACCCAAGAGCCTCTCCTCCACCTCACCCCTAGGGGCTCTCACTACCGTGTGTCTTGCTTCTCACAGAACAGGGTCCACCTTTTAAGGGCCCCTCTCCTCCCATAGTCTGACCCTCTCATATTCATAGCCTCACCTCACGGGGTCTCTGCTGTCCCTCTATCATCTCCTGTTCCTGGCTGTCTTCTCTGTTTTCTGTTTCCCTCTACTGTGGCATCAGATCCACTCAGTAGGGCCTCTGCCCGGCTCACACTTGGGACTGTGCCTGACCTACAGGGGGTGCCCATGGAACATCTGTGGAACAAATGTGTGCATTGTTTCTGCCTGTTTAAAACAGCGGACTTGATTGCTGATGCCCAGGGCCTCCTGCGGGCAAATTTTAGATCCTTGAAATGCTGAGGATTGAGCCCAGAGCTACATCTCTAAAACCTTCTCAGAACAACAACAACAACAAAATGGTGGTGATGGCAAGGCCAGGCCCCAGGCCTGGTGGTGGCTCCGGGTGAGTTCCTTTCTGTGCTTGAGGACCTGCAGACGAGCCAGGGGTCACTCTGTGCTAGGCCAGGAATGGACATAAAAAGCAGGGCACAGAGTGGCTTCTGATCTTACCTGGGCAGGAGATGCTGCTGGGTAGCTGTGGTTGGCGCTCCTAGCAGCCCTGACACAGGAAATGCCATGTGTCTTAGAAGGAGGCCTGCCTGCTTGGGTCTGAAGCAAGGCCTTCCTGTGCTGATGTTTGGAGGTGAATGTACTTTTGTAGCCCCCAGTGTTTAATGTTCTCTCACACTGTTGGCTGGCATCAGAGCTTCTTAGGCTCATCCACCTGGCTTCTGCTTACGTCACACCGGGCGCTCAGCTCAGTCTGCTTTTTTACCAGAGTCCAGAGCCTCCAGCTGCACCCGGATCTGCACCTTGCCCACCTGAGCTCCAGCACCGACCTGAATGAGGGCCGCGCCCGCCGCCGAGCCTGGCAGCAGACGCTCAACTGCAAGATTCAGCACATTGCCCTCCAGCTGCTCGTTGGCATCTTCAGGTATTTTAAGGATCATGGCAGATCAAGGAGTGTCCTCTGAGCTCATTCCCAAACCTCTCCTCATAACCCCGCCCGGCACCCTCCAGCCTTGATCGCCTGTCTCTCCTATCACTGGGCACTGTTTCCAAGCTGGCTTCCTGGGAGATGGTGCCTGTGTGCTCTGGCTGAGGGCTTGGGGTTAGTCCAGGGAGAGTCTGTTCCTGAAGCTGTGAAGAGACAGCTGGGTCATAGCTGGACAGAAACCAGAGGGTGAAGCATCCAAAGGGCTCAGGACAGAGGAGCGTGTGGGCTTTCCTGCTGGGAAGCTCTTTGACATTGCCCACCGCCAGGGTGTGCCTGCGCTGCCTAAGTCCTGGACTAGCATTGGCTAAGTTAGTCAAGTGAAGTTTGTGTGTTGAATGTGGCACAGTTCAGAAGCGGTTACTTCTGGCCTTAACACCCGTCACTTAAGGAATTAGATTACAGCTTAGAGCCTTTTCTTTCTTTCAGCTCTTTCCTTCTCTTGCAAGCATCCTTTTCCCTTCTTGCTGCTTGCTCCCTGCATCCACAGCAAAGGGGGCTCTGGTGTGTTCTGGAGGGGCGACTGCTCAGGAGGGGTTTGCACAGAGCCATGGCTTTCTCAGTACTCTGATTATTTCCAAAGTAAAGCTTAAACAAACAGCCTTGTCTTTTTTATGTCTTCACTAACATAAAGCAAATCTATCAGGGAGAAAGAAAATGAGGTGGTGTGTCAGAGACAGATTGTATTGTTTCTTTGCTCAATGCATGGTCCTGGGTATGTTTCTTTTTTACTTTTGGGAGACAAGTATTTTATAATTGAGTGTTTTATTTAAAAAACAAAAACAAAAAACCCCTACAAAATACTTTACAATCAAGCGTGGTGGTACAAACCTGTGATCCCAGAGTCTGGGAAGGTGGCGGAGCTAGGAAGATCTGTAGTACAAGGCTGCTACCCTCAGAGTTTGAGGCTAGCTTGAGCTACGTGAGACTCTCCCCACTGCCCCAACAAAACAACAGGAAGAAGAGAAGATTTCAGGCTGTAAAACTCTATCCCTAGACCAATGCATTTTCACAGTGCAAGGAAGACACCAGGCACATCCGCCTGGCCATATCCTCCAGACCATCCAGTAGTTATTTATAGCATTCACTTTAGCGTGGGGGAGATGATCGTAAACTGAACTCCCATGAAAAGATGAGATGGTTATGGGGAGGAGGAGAGGCTTGTCTGGACAGGCTGGTGGCTGAAGGGCCCGCAGCATTTACTTGCCCTCTTCCTCCAAACTGACCCCTGAACACAATGGCTTTTATAGCACAATAGCCGATTGTTTAGTCTTAATCAGCATAAAGAGCTGAGGTTCAAGGAGGTGGAGGCAGCGCTGGCTCCTGGCCTCTTCTGGTCGGAGAAGTGATGATGACCACACAGTCCATCCCATCATTCTGGGATCCAGTAAGCTGGGAAGAGCACAGTGCCTTTAGAGCGCCGAGGCGGCTCAGCACATGATCCACGTTCTCTCTGCTAGGGAAGTGAAGAATCACTTGAACTATGAGCACCGAGTCTTCAACAGCGAAGAGTTTCTCAAGACTAGAGCGGCAGGGGACCAGCGGTTTTATAAGCAGGTAGGAGGGATGGGGCCGGGGCGGCTCCACCCACCTAATCCTCTGTGTTGAAATGTTTCACAAAGAAGGATTTTTCGTGATCTAGTCATGTCTTACCAATTGTATTCGCTGTTTGCTTTTTCTTTTGTCTGATGGCTGTTCCCTGGCTGCCTCTTTTATTTATTTTTTTATTTTTTGAGACAGGGTTTCTCTGTGGAACTCATGAAGATCTGCCTGCCTCTGCCTCCTGAGTGCTGGGATTAAAGGTGTGCACCACCACTGCCCAGCTGGCTGCTTCATTTTTAAATTACATCGAATAAAAGACGCGGTATTACGCGTGTGGTTTGATGGATTGTGGCCCATGTGAATAACTGAGTGACCATAGCCTTAGTCAGGGCCTCAGTCCCCTCTCCCTGTCACCATCTTCCAGCCTAGGCCAGCCTTTGCTCCATGCCAGTCTGAGCACTGCTGGTTTTTTCTTTCTCTCAGGGAAGGACCTTAGTCGTGTCTTGGCATTTTCCTTGACATTAGCCTGAGTTTGGGGTGGAGCCCACTGTTTCTGCCCAACCTTTAATGACTTGTTTGTCCATCCTACAAAGCGAGCAGGGCAGCCCTGTGGACCCCTGCAGGTTTGTTTTGACATCTTTGAGGTGGGCAGAGTCACCTGTCTCCAGGGTACAGGTTAAGCCATCCACTGGGTAACATGTAATGTGTGATTCCCGCTGGCTCTTGTGTGCCCCTCCTCCTCTTCTCTGCCCTGTGACCCTCCTGGTGTCCTAGGTCAGTTTGTGGTCCTGCCATCTGGGAGAGGGCTATCCATAGCGCTGGGTTCTCTGGCTATTCAGGGTGCTCCCTTCAACTTTCGTGCAGCCTGTGCCTGTGTCTCTTCTGCGCCTTCCTACAGTGTTTGCCTTTGGGTCCCTGGCTTGGATCTCTCTGTACCCCTACCTTCCCATGGGGATCTGGGCACCTTGTACCTCTTTTTCCTGCCTTTGTTGGGGGTGGGGTGGGGGTCAGTCTGTAATCCAAGAGCTTCCCTGACAGATGGCTTAGCTACATATCCAGGTGGAAACAGCCGCAGTGCTGGGGCGTCCTTATGGGATCAGGACCCTGGGGCTGCCTCGTTCCTGAGCCTGGCTGAGGTAGCCTGTGAAGGCCGGCAGAGCCGGACTGAGCGCTGTGGAGTGTCCAGAGGTCCTGGGGGCGAGGGGCACATATAGTACAGGCCCAGCTGTCCTAGCGGCCAGGTGGCCTAGGATTTTTTTTAACTTTTGTGTTTTTCCAGGTGCAGGTGAGCACATAAGAACTGATTGCAAGCCTAGAGAGATGGCTCAATGGTTAGGATTCTATACTGCTCTTCCGGTGGGCTCTGCTCCCAGCACCTACCTTGAGTGACTCACACCTTAATCTCAGGGGATCTGACCCCTCTGGCCTCTGCAGGCACCTGCACGTACCCATAGACACATTGCTAAAAATAACGAAAATAGGTTAAGAGCACTACCTGCTCTTCGAGAGGTCCTGAGTTCAATTCCTGGTGGCTCACAACCCATTTATACTGGGATCTGATGCCCTCTTCCTGCTTTTAGGCATACCTGCAGCTGGAGCACTTATATACGAAAAATAAATAAATCTAAAAAAACCAAAAAACAAAAATAGAATTTAAAGAGAGCCAGTCATGAAGCTCCCTGTTTTCAGACCTCTGCCCAGAGGGGGCTGTGAGGAAGAGAGAGGTCACACCTCAGTGGGGCTGCTGTAGGCGTTGGATGGAGGCCCCAGGACCACGAGCACAGTCTGACAGCTTTTCTCACATGCAGGCCTTGGATACCTACATGTTTCACTCCTTCCTGAAGGCCCGGCTCAACGGTAGGATGGACGCCTTTGCTCGGATGGACCTCGACACCCAGTCTGAGGAGGACAGGTACCTCACTCTGTTCTAAGTACACAGCTGTTTGGGAACAGAGGGCTCAGTTTTATTGGGACACACAAGCGATCGGTTCAGCAGGATATTGAGCAATTCACTGTGAGCCTTCACATATGCGTCCTCTAACCTCACCCTGCTCATTCCTCTGGATTCGGGGGTGGGTCATGGAGGCTTTCATCTTTGTGCCCACCGAGCGAACTTCTGCTTTTTCCTAGGATAGACGGGATGCTTTTAAGTCCAAGGAGACCCACTGTGGAGAAGATGGCCTCCAGGAAGGCCTCGCCCCTGCACCTCACGCACAGGCGCATGGTCGTCAGCATGCCCAATCTGCAGGACATCTCCCTACCCGAGCTGCCACCCAGGAACTCGTCGCTTAGGATAATGGACACCTCAAGCTGCAAAAGCAGCAGTCCAGGTGAGGAGGCTCCCGCCCTGCATCCACCCTCTGAACATCGCAGTTCACAGAACATAGCCTGGTTCAGAGGGAGCAAATGTAATTCAAAATGTAAACTACTTTGGCCAGGCATGGTGGCGAACGCCTGCAATTCTCTCAACTCGGGAGGCTAGGGCAGGATCAGTGCTTGTGAAGGACCAGCCTGGGTTGCAGGGAAGTGTGGTCATTGTGAGATTGGGAGGCCTTCCGCCATTAAAAAAATGAACAGCAACAACAAAGCAAAACAAAGCAAAACCAAAACTATTTTTTTTTTAAATTATTTTGTATCCATGTCCTCCCCCTCCTCACTGGCATGCAGACGTATGTGCTTGCTTGCTTGCATGTGTGTGTGTGTGCATTATGCATTTAGTCCATGTCTGTATTTGCAGGTATCCAATGGTCTGCTCCTCGTTGGATAGCAGTTTCTTCCTAAAGGGTGCAGTTAGATACTTACGAGCCATGTTGTACTTCTGCATAAACTTCCCAAGGCTCGCTCTGCTCTGTGTTACATCATTGACTTGTACCGTGAGCCCTGCTGAGTCCTTGGTGGGACCAAGGACCCTTGATGGCTGCGGCCTCTGGCTCAGGCTGTAGGCGTCTCCAGGAAGCTCTGAGCCCCCAGAGAGCTTTCTGTCTGGAGAGACAGTATGCAAATGAGGAAGTTTCAGAGCTCAGAGCATTAGGAAGCCTGAGCCCCTCTGCAGCCACTTCTCAGCTGTGCGACCCCTAGCAGACTGGTTCCTTTGTGGCCTTGGCAGATGCGTGCACACCCGCTCTGGGGGACACAGCCTGCCTTTTCTGTCGTCTTCTGGAGCTCCTCCACCATTGCAGGCACCACCGTCCTCTGGCCTCCATAGCCAAGATGCCACCTCTGGCATTGGGGTGGATGGCCTGGCTGCTGCCTCTGGTCCCCTGTCCCAAGGACACTCCTGGGAGGAGAGGGACTTCAACTCCTGGTCAGTGTTTAGTCCCTAGGAGGCTTCAGATCGTGCTTTGGAAGGCCCGTGGTACCTAGGAGCCCTGGTCTCTTCAGTCCTTGCCTTTTGAATCCATGCAGTGTGAGTGCCATGCTGCCACTGACCAGAGCCACCGTTAAGTTGACAAATGCTTCCGAAGACTGAGCCCTACTTGGCAGCTATATCTTGGCTTAGGTTATTAGCTTAATCTTCAGAGACCCAGGCCCAGCGTTTTCACTTAGTATTCATAGTTTAAAAAATATGGAGAGTAGTTATTGTTACTCTGGGAACAAAACGGTCTCTTCTTTTACCCCTGGGGTATGGGGAATGCCCTGGAAGGGGCACGTGGCTTCTTGTCCAAGGCACACAATGCTGCCCTCAACAGTGACACGATGGGTGCCCCTCTGCCTTCTCCAGGACCACGCTAATTGCATGCATCCTTGATTGTTTTCAGTTCTCAAAGTGACCCCTAAGTTGACATATACATTCAAGATCCCCGAGATCCACTTCCCGCTGGTGACCCAGTGTGTTCAGGCGTACTACACGGACCTCGTCACTCTCCTGAGCAAGGCCATGAGCTTGCTGGGCCCTGGTGACTCTCTGCTCCTAGCGAGGTACTTCTACCTGCGTGGCCTTATCCATCTGATGCAGGGTCAACTGCTGAGCGCCCTCTTGGATTTCCAGAACCTGTATAAGACTGACATAGGCATCTTCCCAGCTGACCTTGTTAAGAGCGTGGTGGCGTCCATGTCAGCCTCCGAGCGCGCCCAGGCCGAGCGGACACCTGAGCTTAGGCGGCTCATCACAGAGGTCCTGGATAAGCCCGGCGAGGCCCCCAAGGCGGATGATGCCGTGAAGAACTTTGAACTGCCCAAAAAGCACATGCAACTGAATGACTTCGTGAAGCGGGTCCAGGAGTCAGGGATCGTGAAGGACGCCGTCATCATCCACCGCCTGTTTGACGCACTGACTGTGGGTAAGAGGGCCCTACAGCACCCCTGGGAACTGATGTCCTCTGGGTCTGCAGGTCTACAGCTACAGTTCAGCCCCCTAAAGATTCTAAGTGTTAAAAAGAGCTGTGTCCTCACCTAACATGGGGAGGGTTTTTTGTTTTGTTTTGTTTTCTTGTCACTCTTCCCCAAGCCAGGGATTTTTTTTTTTTAGGATTTGTTTATTTATTTTATGTATATGAGTGCTCTGTTTTGATGCTCACCAGAAGAGGGCTTCAGATCTCATTCTGGTTGCTGGGAATTGAACTCGGTGCTCCTAACTGCTGAGCCATCTCTCTAGTCCCAAGCCAGGGCTTCTTAAACTTGCACTCATGACCACTTTCACTCAAGACTCTTTTAGGTAAATAAGAATAAGTGCAAATAAGTGCAAAACATGTGCTGATAATAAGTCCTAAAGAAGGATGTTTTTTAATTATGTTGTGTACAGTATAATATTGACATTGATTAGAGAGAAAAGCAGGGCTTGGATGGAGCTCAGTTGGCAGAGTGCCTGCCTCTCATGCTTGAAGCCCTGGGTCCAACCCCAGCATCTATAGTAAACCAGGCATGGTGGCCCACAACTGTAATCCAGTTCTAAGAGGAAGAGGTGGGAGGATCAGACGGTCAGAGTTATTCTCGGTTACATAACAAGGTTGAGAATCCCCCCCCCCCGGGAAACTATCTTAAAAATCTATATTTAAAAAAATGATGAAAGTAAATCTCCCAAGTACTGAGAATGAATGTGCTTGCTTATTTTTACATAAAAAGTTAAATCTTTAAATTTAATTTATATAGTCTTATCTTGTGTGCACTGGTGTTTTGCATACATGTATGTTTGTGTGAGGGTGTCAGACCCCCTGGAACTGGAGTTACAGACAGTTGTGAGCTGCCATGTGGGTGCTGGGAAATGAACCTAGGTCCTCTGGAAGAACAGTCAGTGCTCTTAACCACTGAGCCATATCTCTCTAGCTCGGCATACCTCTGGCTGTCCTGGAACTCACTATGTAGCCCAGGCTGGCCTCAAACTCACAAAGATCATCCTGCTCCTGCCTCCTAAGTCCTGGGATTAAAGGTGTGATCCATTTTGCCTGGCCAAGAATTACATCCTGAAGATGGGCATTGTGGCTTGTTGAAAACTTATGATTATTTGATATTGATTCATATGATTATTAAATGCAGCCGTTATTATTTAACCTGATATCACAGAAATAAATGACATAGAAACCTGTTAGATGTTTAATAAGCCTTAAATAATAATAAGCTGGGCAGATCTTAACCCCTCAGCCACCTTGTTACTGCCCAGCCACACATCCTGTCCAGTATTGCTAGAAATACCTGCACAGGCTCAATTTGGGCTGCTTCTAACTATCATGTCCGTTCTCAGAGCAAGTTCCTCCTGGCCATGTGCTGACCCATGATGACCTTTTCCTTTCTCCTTCTGTCCTCTTCTCCCTCCTTCTGCCCTCCCAGCCCCTGAACCTTAGCTCCACCTACCTCTGTTCTGCCCAGCCTAGGTATGGGCAATTTTATTGGCAATCAAGGATAATTTGGGAGGCAAGGTTGCAAAGCATCACTTAGCATATGTGAGCATTTGCTTGTAGAACAGTAAAGATCTCTGGGACAAGCGATCAACATTTGAATAAATAGTGGCTTCAGAACCAACCACAACAGAGGCTCCTGTCTGCAGTCTTGGCACTGGGACAACTGAGGTTGGAGGAACTGTGAGTTCAAGGCCAGCCTAGACAACATAGTGAGTTCTGAGTCAGCATGGGCTACAGAATGAGACCCTGTCTTAAAAGAAAAAAAAATGTTGTAAAATCTTAGTTGAATATTCTATTCTTCAGGGCATAGCCTTTCGTGTTTTTCAAAGTTGATATTTTGATTTTGCAATCATCAATGTCTAGAATCCCACTGGGCATAAATACTTAGTAAAAATGGTAGAGGTATGTTTAGGTTACTTTCAGGAATTATTTGAAATTCCATTCTAATTCCAAGCCAGGATTCACTTAATGATTTTCTTTAAATCAGCCTCTCAGGTTTAAGCCAGGAGCTCAAGCTTAAAAAAAGCCATTTTAAGGTAAAATATTCTAAGACAACGCAATGCAAAGATATACTGATTTGCTGTTTACATGTTGAGTAATGACAGTAAGAAGATATTAGAGGGCTGCCTCTTCTATAATTAAACCAGCACGTGTCTGTACGAGCAGAAAACTTCGTATGTTGAAGACATGATCACTCACGAGGCCCAGTTGCTTCCAGTCCCAGTCAGTGTTTTAGGCAGCTTTTGCTGGCATTATGTGGCAGGATGTTACGCACAGCTCAAAGTGCACACACGTTCCGGCCCAGTCTGCAGGTGAAGTTGCACGGTGCAGTAGGCTGAGTTCTGGGTGAGGCTGGCTGTCTCTGTAGGTGCATCTGACCCAGGGACTGTGCATCGGCCACACAGCTGTGGTCCAGCCGAAGTGTTCACGCACACACAGAAGCGCCTGATGCCTGAGGAAGAGGGCCTTGGTACTCCCATTACCCCAAGGCCCTGGCTTCTTGGGTTTGGCTTTGCTCTGTGTCCCCAGTGAAGCACTGTTCCCAACTCGGCTTTGCTTTCTGTTCCGCTTAAAAATCTCCAATGACGAGGTATCTCCCAGCAGCAGGCAGGCAACGTTTTACACTCACGGACCGCGTCCTGCCATCTGTGGAAGTTTTTAGTCCTACTCTGTTTCTCACTGACCCATGTTCCCTGCACCTTCGCTGTCTGCTGGCCATGTGAAGGAAACAGCTTACCTATCACCTGTGACCGGAAGGTGTCCTGTGATTTTTGTCTTTCCAGACACTGACAGGGGGGTCCTGACAGCTGTCCCTCAGCTTAGGGCCAGAAGCTCGGTTGAGCCGAGTGTCAACACCTGACCGTGTGCTGCCCCACCTGTGAGGCTTCTGCTGCCCACTGCCTCACTGCCACAGTAGTCTTCCTGTCTTACATGAGCTGGCACTGGCCAGCTGCTGTCCTCAGCCCTCCGCTCCCATGCTGGCTTCCTTCTGTGAGCCATAATGCCAGGCTCTGCCTGTGTTCTGTGCTGGGGATAGCTCTCTCTCTGCTGCTGACCTGTGAGTGGCCCTTGTCACTGCTGCGAGTGCACATGGGTTTTAGTCAAGTGGCTGTGCTGAAAGTAAAACTTGGCAAAGGTGAACGTTCCCATCTTAGAGCAAACTTGTGAGACGCAAGCGTACACGCTTGCCTCGTGGGGGCAAGACCCTGGGTTCAGCATCCAGTGTCCCATTCCCCCCAAAAAGAATACAGTGGATACAGTCTTGCTGTTCTGCTCTGCATGTTCAGAGCACGTGAGCCCCTTAGCTCCAAGGGCACCCCACTCGTCTGTAAGAGGACATTCTGGGTGCTGGTTGCAAAGGCCTTACTGCGTGCAGCTCTGTTGACGGCTGTGGCGTGGGTGCCCAGAGGGCCGGTCCTGGGGGATGTGCATGAAGGATCCCTGGCCTTTTCACTCCTTCAAGCGATGGTGTGGATCGCCCTTACCCGCCGCCCCCGTTCTGTTTCCTGGCCTCTTCCTGCACCCCATGGAACTTCAAAGCCTGTCTTCTGTGATTCCTAATGGGAGAAACATGTGCTTATGATTCAAGTTCAGTCAGTCTGCACCCAGGCTGCAGAACGCAGTGTTTGTCAAGCGGCGGAGAGACATCCAGCAGGAGGTGTCTGTGAAGCTGTGAGCCACCTCACTGAGCTCCTTATCCGGTGAAGGAGAATGCAGCGGCTTGTACCATGCATGGGATGATCCCATTCTCTCTTCACTTACTGTCTTCTTCACTTACTGTGTGTTAAACATCCTACAGATGGGTGCCACACCCCCACCCCAGGTGACATTAGCTTCTCACTGGATCCAGTGACTTCAAAGCTTACATGGTGCTTGGAGGGTAGCCCAGTGGAAGAACACTTGCCTAGCATGGGCAAGGCCCTGGGTTCAACCCCAATCTCTGCAAAAGAACAGAAAAGTAACTTAAAATACACATTATTCAACTACCTTGGATGATAACGCTGAAAGCGAAAGAATTAGAGATGGCGCCACCTGGTGGAGGTTCCCATGCGCACAGTCTGGTGCTACCTTAGGCTTGAGGGCAGCCCTTCCTTCCTGTTGGGCCTGCCTCCTGTGGCTTCAGCTGCCCTTGTGTTTGGAAATTTCCCCTGGAACCTTTCACATCCTCCACAGCCTGAATGCACATGGCTGTCCCCTTGCATATGTCCATGTCTAGCCCAGGCCTGGGCCCCTGAAGGCTGGGCACAGTGAGCCGGGCCACAGTGAGACACAGGTTCTGAATAAACAGGGACCAGGCGTCAGAGGGCAGGTTTGTTCTTCTGGCTTTTGTTTCCTAGTTTATACACAAGCCTGATGAGTGTGGCTGCCATAGGTGATGGCTATGAGGATGAGTTGGCATTCTCTGTGCTCCACGGAGGGTGGGTGTTGTTGAATCCGTGGGCGTCCCGAGGGAAGTACGTGTGCAGTTGGTGGGTGCGCTGCCAGAATGACCTGCGTTGTCAGGGAAGGCTGTGTACGGTGCTGTTCTCGTGGTTGTTGAGGGAGGAGGAGGGTTTTCTTGGCATGATGGCTAGGATGAGCCTGTACAGTGGCACAGAACAACATGGCCTGTTTGGGGGTAGTGCTTGGTATGGCTGGAGTATGAAGTGTGAAAGGGGAGGGGGGACAGTCTGGGGGAACTTGAGGTCTGGTGTGGTTGGACAGTCCAGAAAGGTTTGAATGAGGAGCAGGAAGGCTCACTCGTGCTTTAGAGGATCAATTGTGGAGGCTGAGAAAAAGCAGCCGAGCAGGGGGTGGCCTGTGTAGGATGGAGGGCCTGGGAGAAGACACAGAGCAACAGACAGGCTCAGGTCACATGAGCCAGGTAGGACCAGGCTAAGGTACACGTGGAAAGTGAGGCGTTGGCAGGTCTTGAGTGCAGGTGAAGGCTCTATCCCAAAGGAAAGCAGCTTAAGGAGAGAGGGAGGCTGTATGCCAGGCACGGTGGAACATGCCTGTAATCTCAGATGGCAGGATCAGAGAATTTGTGCTCGGTGGGTTTCAGGCCAGACAGTACAACTTTGTCTCAAAAAAAAAAAAAAAAAAAAAGTGTCTTTGTTGCAGTTACCATGTCTCTGTGTGGTGGGTCAGATGGCCATCCCCCTGTGGGCTAGAAGGGACAGATGGCCTCTGCCTAAATCTTCTGTCCCACAAATGGGGCCGGCAAAGGCCTTCAGCGAAACTGTCCATCCAGAGAGTCCCAGGCACTGGTGCCACCTGCTGCCTGGGTTGGGTAGTGAGCCCTCGTGCTCCAGTCCCAACGAAATCTCTCCCCTTAAACCCAGGACACGAGAAACAGATTGACCCTGAAACCTTCAGAGATTTCTACACGTGCTGGAAGGAGACAGAAGCAGAGGCACAGGAGGTCAGCCTGCCTGCACTGCTGATGGAACATCTGGATAAGAACGAGTGCGTGTACAAGCTGTCGAGCTCCGTGAAGACCAACCGTGGCGTTGGCAAGATTGCCATGACCCAGAAACGCCTGTTCCTGCTCCCCGAGGGGCGGCCGGGCTATGTGGAGATCGCCACCTTCAGGAATATAGAGGTGAGGCTGCACCTTCAGTACTGTGTGCCTTCCTGTGCCCCAGCTTGCTCAGCTCTCAAGTAAGGGTGCTGTGGCACCCACCCCTGGCGCAGGATTGGGGGGGGGGAGCAGGAGGACAGCATTCTTCACCCGACGCCACTGTAGTGACCATGTCTGGAGGTACACGGTAAGGCTGGTTCTCACTTTCTAACCAGAGATGGATGGCTAGGAATGACTTCATCTCTGAGAGATGGGTACAGCATATATACAATATATATTCATATGTAATATATTATTGTATATCATATAATGCATATATGATATATCCATACAATATATTAGCCATATGTTATATATAAAATATATACTATATAGTAGACAATATATTAATATATTATAGACTATATATATATATATATATATATATATATATATATATATATATAGATCAAGAATTTCTATGTAGCCCAGGCTGGCTTTGAGCTTGCAGTCTTTTCCTGCCTCTTAAATGTTGTGGTTACAGGCATTTGCTGCCAAGTATCTTGGCCACATCTTATTTTATTTCGTTTTTGGTTTTTGGAGACAAGGTCTGTCTATGTTACCCTGGCTGTCCTGGAACTGTGTAGAGCTGAGAAGAGCTCTGCCTGCTTCTGCCTCAGGGATTCCTGGGATTCTCGGCCACATTACATCACTCCAAAGGAAAAGGTCTGGGTTAGGTGTGTCAATGTGTGTCTGTAATCCTAGCACTCATGAGTCAGAGGCAGGAGGATTGTTCCACAGATTTGAAGCTGGTGTGGGTAACATGGAGCCTGTCTAAAAAAAACAAAAACAAAAACAAAACAAAACAAACAAAAAAAGGCAGTGAATTGGGACCCTGATGTTTTTATTTTGTGCCTTATGGTTGCAATTACTGTTCCAAGCTCGAGGCCTAGGGGAGGCAAGTTAGGGGTGTCAAGTGTTCTCAACTTCTGAGAGGTCACAGCAGGAAAAGGACCAAGACCAGTGGCCACTGGGATGTCCACAAGGCCTGCAGCTGTAGATCCTGCCTGCTTTGCTGGCTGGCTCCAGAAGTCCTCAGAGAACAGTAAAAGGCTGTAAGGGGCACATGTGCCCAATGCTTTGGCCAGACTTGCCCTCCTTTGTGGCACCTTCAAGCCACTTCTTCCCTCCTGCCATCAACCCATGTGTCCTCCCTGCGGCCTCATGTTGTCCTTGTCCTGCAGGAAGTCAAAAACACCACAGCAGCATTTCTCCTCCTGAGGATACCCACCTTAAAGATCAAGACGGTAGCCAAGAAGGAAACCTTCGAGGCCAACCTCAAGTCTGAGTGTGACCTCTGGCACCTGATGGTGAAGGAGATGTGGGCTGGGAAGAAGCTGGCAGACGACCACAAGGTCTGAGGTGGGGGGGTGGTCCTGTGGGCACGGGTGGCATCCGGTCCTGAAGGGGGCATCCAAAGCTTGCAGCACAGGCCTAGCACCCCTGGGCAGGAGAGCTATGCCGTCTGCAGGGACACAGAGGCTGCTGTGGCTCTGTGACCCCACCCGAGACCACGTAGCCTTTGGGGTGTGAGGAGGACATGAAGGCTGCAGCCGAGGCTTAGTCAGTTTCCCTCTGTGTACACTCAGTTCTGGTGATAGCCCAGGGAGTTGGGGGTAGGGCCGGGGGAGGTGTTCATATTGCCTGAATGGCAGGGAAACCATGTGTCAAGCCAGCCAGCTGTGGTGGCATGTACCTGTTATCCCAGGACTCAGGAGGCTAAGCTGGGAGGGTCTGGAGTTTGAAGATGGCCCGGGCTATAGAGCATGACCATGTCGCATAACCAAACCAAACCAAACAGACCAAGGCCACGATCAGAGAGCTCACACAGAGGAACTGCTCCTAAGGGTACGTAGGGATTTGTAGCCTCACCAGGCACCGGAGAAATGTGGGTGACGATGGTGCTTACCTTGTGGCACATCATAGAATGAACAGGCTGTCTGTTGTCCGCAGAGGTGGTCAGCCCCTTGAGACAGGTTATTCCGTCATGGTTCAGGAGTGGATTCAGACCTAAGGTTCTGTGTTGGTGAGCCCTGTTCAGTTCCGAACCCACTGTGATATGCAGATTAGCTATACAATGGCAAAAGGCCGTGGTGGGCCTATTCCCTCACCTGTCACTGGGTGTAGTCACAGCTCTTGCTTTAGGAAACGCCCCTGGCTGTCTTAGTGTGGTTGGGGCAATTTAGAGAAGAAAATGCCCTGGCTCCAGGAGTCAACCACCAGAGCTTTCAGGAACTCAGAGGAAAAGATTACGTGACACAGACCCCAAGCTCCTCATCCATTCAGACTCTCTCTGTTGCCTTGACAAACGCACTTTGAGGAATGCCGCTTTCTTCAGTGAGGCAAAACCAAGAGGCTTTCAGGATTCAGACTGGGCTGATGCACACCTGCTTCTGTCCTAGGACCCACAGTATGTCCAGCAAGCACTGACCAATGTCTTGCTTATGGATGCCGTGGTTGGCACGCTGCAGTCACCTGGTGCCATTTACGCTGCCTCCAAGCTGGCCTACTTCGACAAGATGAAGAATGAAAGTAAGTTCTGTGCTGGCCATGCTTCTGTCGCAAGCAGCTGTCTCTAGCATTTCTCCCGGTTGGCAGTTATCAGTTAGAACACACCCGGACTTTCTTGCTTTCTCTTCTAACTTTTTTTTTTTTTTTTTAGGGGCGGGTAGAGTAGGGTCTTGCTGTGTAGCCCACCTGGACTCAAACTCATGCTCCTCAAGCCTCAGTCTCCCGAATGCTGGGATTACACACCCAGCTAATCTTTGGTCACTATTTGTGTGTGTGTGTGTGTGTGTGTGTGTGTGTGTGGTGTGAGGCACATATACCATGTCACGTCTGTGGAGGTCAGAGGATGCCTTGCTGGAGTCAATTCTCTCCTTCCACAGTGTGGCCTCAGGATTGAACTCAGATTATCAAGAACAATTATCACTGTTGTTCTTTGTTTGAATTTTTTTTTTATTTTAATATATATAGATTGTTTGAGACAGGGAATTGTTCTAGCATAGGCGACCCTGGAACTCAGGATATAGCCCAGGCTGGCCTTGAACTCTCAATCTTCCTGCCCCAGTGAGTGTTAGGATTATAAGCATTTTTAGGAATTTTTTAAAAAATATCATGTTGGCTTTTGTCTTCCCTTTCTTCATTTAATCTTGGGACCTTGCGACTCCTTGATCTTTAGAATCTTGTTGATTTTTTAGAATCTTGGCTTGTTTTTTTCTGCTGTTCCATTAGACATTGTAAACTACATGTCCTGATCCCCTACTGAAGAATTTCCTGTCTGGCTCAGCATACTAGGAATGTCTGGAAGACTGTGACTAACAGCCACCCTGGTCAATGGTGGGGATGTGGTCAGAACCATGGCCTCTCTGCACCTGGTTAGCCTGTTGACTGATGGACCTAATGCAGTAGACAGTCAAAAGTGGCTCTGAATACTAATGTCTTGGTTTTTTTTTCTTCTTCCCTTTCTTTTTTTGAGACACTCTTGCGTAGCCCAGGCTGGTCCTAAATTTTCTCTTTGGCTGAAGATGGCCTGAAATTCCTAATCCTCTGCCTCTACCTCCTAAGTGCTGGCATTACAGGTGTGAGTGGCCATGCCCAGTGTCTTTTTACCTTTAACTTGGCTAGTTTCCTGGGACAGAAATCTCCGGTCTCCTTCCTGCTCATTTCTGTTTGGCTCTCACACTCTGAAGCTATCCAGAGGTCAGTATTTCAAGTCTAGGACCAGTGTGGTAAGAAAGATGTCTTGAGCCTTCTCGGCTTCTGCTTTGTTTCCATTTTAAATGGCCTCCTGCTTTGAGACCTGCATGCGAAAGATAGGAAACCTACAGAGGCCACAGAGGGTATGTAAAGTTAAACAATAGCCAGTTCACTTCAGAGCACAGGGTGATGAGGTAGGGATGCCTGCAAGACTTCCCAGGTCCTGTTGATACTGAGCTGGACCCCTCTAGTCTGTGCCTTCCGAGGTTAAGGGTGTTCTGAAGAGTGGTGGCTCCAATACACACTCTGTAAGAGGAATTCCCACACCTGCTTAGCGTCACCTTCCGTGCTCCCGGTGGCCCGTTTGTTCACTGGTGCTGTGATCTCATCTGTCCTGGTTGTCTCCTGTACCTGGGAGCCTTCCTGACTCCAGCCTTTCACTCAGTACAGTGTTTCCTCAGTGCCCTCATGAGCTGGCACTTGATGCCTTTAAAGTATTTTGTATGATGTGTGTGGTGCGCTTTCTGTGTGAGCGTGGGTGTGTGCGTGCCATGGTGTGTGTGCATGCAGGTCAGAGGACAACCTCCGGTGTCACTCCTCACCTTCCACCTTCCTTCAGGTGGGGTCATCTCATTTTTGTTGCTGGCTGCTGGGAATATCCACAGGCTTCTGGGGTGTCTCCTGTCTCCGTCCTCTGTCTGGCCATAGGAACAGGGATTGCTGGGGTTATAGGAACAGACTTGCTCCTGGCTTTCCATGGGTCCTCATTCTCATACAGCATGGATACAGCTCACTGAGCCACCACGTGGTCCTTCATTTCCTTTATGGCTATAATTCTGTGTTGTTTGGCTATAGTACATTTTCTGTACCCCTTCCTCTGTGGACATCTAAGTTGGATGCCTTCTGCCTCATGAAGCCTTCTGTGAATGTCTGTAAAGGTTCATTTAATCTCTCCTGGGTGCGTAGTCAGGTTTTAAAAACAGCTGTCCAAGAATTAGAAAGCACACCAGGCTGGCTGCTTACTCACCTTGGCATAGCTTTTACTCATCTTGCCCTTTGTAATGTCTGTCACTGGCTCTGTTACCCTAATGCTTTCTGGTCATAGAACCTGCTCCTGCCTCAGCTCAGCAGTCAGGAGGCTCAGGGGCCTCACATTGCCTGGAGACCCACCGAGCCCTCACAGGACCTCTATCTGACAGTCCTTGGTCTCAACAGAACTGCTCTTTTCCTCAGATGGGAATAAAATCAAATAAACCCTGCTCTTCAGCTGTTTATATAACTCCGAATGCACGCCTTACTGTTGCCAGCAGTTTATGGAACAGCTTTCCAGCTCCTGTGTAAACAGTTTACAGAGTTGCCGTGGCGACGCCCAGCCTACACTCTACCATCTTCACCTTGCTCTCGTGGCATAGGAGGAGCCATCTGAGCTCAGGTCACAGCACGCTCAGATCCTGAGCCTGGTTTAGCAAATCCAGAAATACCTTCTAGTGCGTGGCTTTTGTTAAGCGGAGACTCATGACATGAGATCCCAAGCTTAATTCAGAATGCGTGGAGTCCATTTGTGGTAGAAGGTCTAAAAATACACAGAATGAAAGGGGGAACCCGAGCCAGTCCACTGAGGCAGCAGGAGGAGAGGCAGTGGCAGAGGGTCCCACCATTACTTCCTCCATTGTTGGCGCCCAGGACCCATCTGGGGAGCCCAGTGACCTTCAAACTGCTTGCGCTTTTGCAAGAAAGTTATGGAGCTCTGTTTCTTTTGAGAAATGAGGGCAACAGCAATCACATCACATGTGAGGCTTAATGAAAGAGGGATGGAGGAGAGGCCTTCAGCGAGTCTCTAAGGCACAGCCACCAAGTGCAGATGATCCCAAGGTGATGGGGACAGCCTGGTGGGAGAGGGGAGCTGGGGGAGTTCCTCAGCTTGGCAGGTGGTCCCAGAAACCCTCAGGGAAGGCGGTGTTTAGCACTGCCTGGAAACATGCTGAATTGCACGGAAAGAGATTCAAGTGCCAACCATGCACCGGCTGTTTCCTGGGTCTTCGTCATGTAACCAGACTAGGTGCCTGTTAACAGATGGATGGGTAACAGAAACCTGACAGAGGGCAAGATGGCTCACTAGGTAAAGGCACTTGCTGCCAGGCCTCATGACCCGAGCTCAATCCCTGACATTCACATGGTTAAAGGAGAGAACTGGCTCCCGTTAGTAGTCCTCTGATCTGCTAAAAAACAGTGAAAGGAAGTGTGACACGTACTGCTCAACCTGGCAAACATATGCAGTGCTGCCTTCTTGCCCCTGCTCTCCATCGGAGATGAGGCCAGAGGGCATCTGGGATGGTACTGTCCCAACACTGGTTCCCAGAGTGCCCTCTTCAGGCCACACATGGTTTTACCACAAACTCCTAACGGGAGAGTTTCCTGAGTCGGATGCCACTGCTGTCCTGCTGTCCTTGGGTCTGGTAATCTAACTCATGTATCTGTGTTTCAGTGCCCATGGCAGTCCCAAAGACAACCGCGGAGACCCTAAAACACAAGATTAACCCTTCGGCTGGAGAGACTGCTCCCCAAGCTGTTGATGTCTTGCTGTATACTCCAGGTATCTAGGGTGTGATGAACTTAGATTTGGGTTGGAGGTCAGCCTGGTAGCAGTGAGCGGAAAGCCCCATGCTAGAAACAGGGAGGGTGTTTTCTGTCTATAGGACGGAACCCTGAGCCACAAGGGTAAAACATGGCCACCCTATCCACTCGACCGTGTGGTTCTCTATGCTTAGTGGGAATGCAGAATCCTTATTCCCTGCCCCCTGCAGCATGTGACATTTCAGGAGTTGTGTGTCAACTCTCACCTGGTTGAGGAGGTCGCTGTTGGCAAATGGTTGTATTACCATGGGGTAGTGGGATAGCCTGTCTCTATCTGGGAAGCTGGAACCCTACTCACCTTAGTCACCATGCCAGTTCCAAGTGGACTGGAATCTAGATGAGAAAGCACTTACAAGTAAGTGCAGTGACTCCCAGACCATCACACCAATAGCACAGCCATGACCAGGTCAACCCCAAGTTCCTAAGTACTGAAGGACTCCGTGGATCTGACTACATTAATGGTACCTGGGCTGGTGAGGTGGCTCAGCAGATAAGGGTGCTTGCATGCCAACCCTGACAACCTGAGTCTCATCCCTGGAACCCACGTAGTGGAAGGAGAGGACTGATTCCCCAAAATTGTCATCTAACTTCCACTTATGTACACACACACACACACACACACACACACACACACACACACACACACAAATAAATGTGAATAATAATGGATTTAAGAAGGTACAATCAGGAGAGTGGCAGCTCAGGGGCTTGGCTGGCAAGTGTGACCCTGGCATGATGGCATCATGAGGGGCTCCCACCCAGCCATTTGAAGTATAACTCCCTGAGACACATACCTCACAAAAGAGGCCACCCCAGTGGGGACACTAATGGCCTCATGACCTTTCAGGGCAATGCCAGTAGATCCAAGCTCTAAACTAGAGTCGAGCTGGACATGGTGACACTGGCCTACAGTCCTCAGTGCACAAGAAGGTGAGACAAGACAGCACCAGCCTGGGGAACATAGCATGATCTCATCCCAATTTATATATATGCACAGACATATATGTATACATTTATATACATACACACACACATATATGTGTATATATACATATATATGTATATATATGTATATATACATATATACATACTATGGATATATGTATAGATATATAATATGTATATATGTGTGTATATATATATCCCTTAGAGTTCTCAAACTTTTTAAAATTTATGCCAAGCTAGATGTGATGGTGCATACCTATAATCTCAGTATTCAGGAGGCTGAGGCAGGAGGATTATCACAAGCTCAAGACCAATATGAGCTAGGTAAAACTCCATCTCAAAAGCCCTAAACAGATTAGTTGACCCCCAACCACTAAATGATGGTGACGACCTGAAGCAAACTCTGCTACCTAAGCTCTGGGTGGGTGTGAAAATTGGTGGGTACACTGTATCTTGGTTTCTCCAGCTCACCCTCTTTCCCCTCATGCCCAGCGATCGCCAGCCATCTTCATACCTCCTGCTGACCTGTGGGCCCTGGTGCATACCCATATTCCATGTAGTTGTGTCTGTCCCTTTCAGGAGCTCACAAGACTCTAGGCTCCCGGGGGAGGGTGGCGTTCTGTCATCTCCACACCCCTGCGCTTTGCAGTGCACTGGGGTTCTGTGGGTATCCTGAGGGTAGGAGGCATCCCCTCCCCCACCATTGATCTGACAGTCACTTAAAGGCTTTGGGGCTACCTTCCCCTTCAGGGCGCCTTGACCCTGCAGAGAAAGTTGAAGATGCACACCCCAAGTTGTGGTGTGCACTGAGTGAAGGCAAAGTGGTCGTGTTTGATGCTTCCTCCTGGACCATTCATCAGCACTGCTTTAAAGTGGGGGCCTCCAAAGTGGTGAGTCCGGTGCCTTTAACCCGGTGGATATTCAGGGTGAGTCAACAGCCAGCCAGTCGTCTAGCATCCCCCGGGTGTTGAAGCCGGAGTCTGAAAAGCCAGAGTCCCTAAGAACATGCCATCTGAAGAGGCCCTGATGGCTTGGTTGGCCATTCCTATAATCTATCTTCATTACTGCAAATTCGGTTACCTACTAAAACCTGCCCTTACCCCCAAATCGATGCCCACGGCACCTCTGGGGTGATCTAGACATGGTGTGCACAGTGGGAGTGTCAGTGCCCCAGTGTGTGTCCCTGCTGAGGCCGAGCAGCAATGGTGTGCCTCGTAGCTCACACCGTGGACCACAGTCCTTTCCCCAGTGTGTTTTCTGCCATGGTTTATACTGTGTCCTCATCAGTGAGGTATCTTTAAATGTGACTTAGAGGAGACCCTACAGGGTCAAGCTCACGTTCGCTGATTCAGGGGCTGGCGGCAACTGGTGAAGCTGGTTTGTACATCTTACCCTTCCATCTCGGCTCCTGTCAGAACTGTATGGTGTTGGCAGAGCACAGCCAGGTGTGGGTCGGCTCTGAGGACTCCGTCATCTACATCATCAACGTCCACAGCATGTCCTGCAACAAACAGCTGACGGATCACCGCGCTGCGGTCACCGGCTTGGCCGTGCAGAATGGAAAGAAGCCCAGGTACCAGGGCCCTGTAGAGTAGGAAAGGGCTTGGATGGTAAGGAGTTTTGGCCTTCCTGGCCAGGCAAAAAGCGTCTGGAAGGAGAGTAGGTAGAAGACACGTGTGGCCTGGTTCTACGTGTGGCTAAAGAGAAAGGAGTCTTTTGAGATGACTAAAGCAGCATTGGCTCTCTGCCTTATAGCCAGTGCTTTTGGCAAACTGGAGAGGGCGCACCCTCCAGGAAATGCTGGTTGTGGATGGATTTCTCATTTTTCCAGACATCAAAAATCTGGCTTTGTATGAGAGAGCATCTCAGTTCTTGGTGTTGACTCTCTCTAAAATGCCATTGTGGACATTCCTCCCCAAGCCCCCAAGATTCACCAAAGGCCAGCTGTCTGCAGGCGGATGAGGGCACTTCCCCTCCTGAATCTGTAAGCTAGTGTTGTAAGTGTCCTGAGGTGGGCCTGGCACCCTGGTTGCCTTCATTTTTAAACCCTTCCACCTTGCTTCAGGGGCCTCCACCCTTCCTCCCAAAGGTGTGCAAGGCAGGCAGCTCTAGATGCTGGCAAATAGATAAGAGTCACCCCATTACACGTGAACCCCATTTCACCCATGTGTTCCTGCCTCTACAACCCCAAGTCTATGGCCAAGCCTTCTTGGGAGAGCTTTGACTTATAAAACTCTCAAATTATCCTGGCCAGTGTGAGGGTAGAGGAGGGAGGTATATAGGATGCTACCCAGGGCACAGCTGGGTGCTTGGGGGGGGGTAGCCCTCAGGTGGAGGCTTCACCCATCTACTCATCCTCTAGTGGGGCCAGCACATGGAAGCGGGTTTGGGGATGCCATGGAGGCTGCCCGCCTCACGGCCACCTGCTTCTGGGATCACCTGTTCATGTATATGCTGATGGACAGCCTCCCTGTGTAATGGTCTCCCAAAGCTACCTTGATGGAAAGCCAGAGCAGTAGCTTAGACAAACAAGTCACCAGGGTGGGAGGGCTCCCTCTGGCCTCCCCAGGTAGGATGGCTGCCTTGGTGTCTCCTGGCTCGTAGATATATTATTTCAACTTCATCTTACCACACACTCCCACACTGTGTAGGATGACTACCTTGGCGTCTCCTGGCTCGTAGCTATATTACTTCAACTTCATCTTCCCACACACTCCCACAGTGTGTGGCTGTCTCTGGGCTCAGGCTTCCCATGTCTAAAGACAGCAGGGCTAATGGGTCAGGGCCTACTGTAAAGACGGTATGTCAACCTGACCATATGCAGAGACCCTCTTTCTAAGTCAGGCCATATTCTGAGATGCTGAATGCAAGGGTTTCACTGTACCATTTCTCAGGGACACAGTGCAATCTGTGATGTCGGCCTGTGTCACATCACACTGTCTTCACTTACCTTAAGAATACCAGCTTCCAAGTGAGCTGTTTCACCCACCGTGCCCTGCAGCACGGTCAGGCCTGACGGAACTGGGAAGGTACAAGAATCACAAACAGTACTGCCCATGGCCCATTTCTAGGTGCTGGTGAGCCTGCCCTTCCTGGGTCCTCTGAGCTGGACAGCCCTGCTCAAGACTTGCTGCAGTGAATGGCGGTACCAGGGCTCTGATACCCCACCGATCTCACAGGGGCTAGAGAGGGGAACTGGACACCCAAGATCCTGTTCTGTCCCTGGTGTGACACACCTACTTATCACCATCCGTACTGTCAATGGTGGCTTCCTTGCCCCAGGGTTAGCTGCAGGGCGCCACGTGGCCTGTTGAATGCATGCGCGTGTGTTTGATCCCTCAGCGAGGTCTACTCCTGTAGTCTGGATGGGACGGTCCTGGCGTGGAACGTTAGCACACTTCGAGTGACCAGCCGATTCCAGCTGCCGTATGGTGACCTCATGTCCATCAGCCTGCACAGTGACCGCCTGTGGTGCTGTAAGTTTTCAGGTCATCAGCTAGTGAGCAGGGTGCCCTGATGCTGTTCTGGGTGGAGCCCCTTTCCCTTCATTGTATGTTTTCAGCTTTGAATTTAAATGGTTCCTCCTCTGCTGGCAACCACATTGCCCCAGTAGCTTGGCTTGCTCCTCTTCAGGCTTCCTCTCCGTTCCTTGACAGGCTGGTGGATGGCTGCCATCTGCTACTTGTTTGCCACTCTCTAGCTCTTTTTTTTTTTTTTTTTTTTGTATGCTGCTCTGGGGGTGAGCCTGACCCAGTGACCTGGCTTGTCTCCTGCAACCTCTTCAGAGGGTGCCACACCTGCCTCTGAAGGCCAGCCTGGCCAGCCTAGCTATTGTCACTTGTATCATTCCTGGCCCATCCCCAGGACCCCAGTGGCTAGAGCCGAGTCAGACAGTTTGCCAAGTGCTGAGGGCAGGGGCAGGCTCTAGGCTGGTGGCTTATGTTCCAGCATGTTTCAGAACATCCTGGAGTACAGGAGTCGCCTGTACCGTGAGGCCTCTCTGAAGCAAATATGAGGCCATTTGAATGCTGTCCAGCAAAGTGCTTAGGCCTAAGTGTGCCATTTCTGCATGTGCTTCCTTGCTCTGACTGTCTCTCTTCCTCCTTTGTCTGTTTTCCAAGGTCCTGTGTAGACCACATTGGCCTCAGATTCACTGGCTAGCTATGGCTCATCTTAAACTTGTGATCTTCCTGCCTCCACTGTCCTCACTCTGTCACTGGGCCTTACCTGAGGAGAGCTAATGATTCTCAGGTGTTTGCTAGCCTCCCACCGCCGAAACTCAGACTGTTGGCCTGCCTTCTGGTCCCTCCGTAGCTGCCTGCTGCTGCCCTCGCTGTTTTAACCCAGTTCCCTCCTCTCTGCTCTCTTTGCAGCTTCCCTTTCTGCTTCCCTTTTGTGTGGGTGCTCTTAAGGGTGGTACTGCGTGGCCTCACCTCACTGGGCAGTCAACAGTCCTTCAAGGAAATTAAGAGACCTTATTTTGCCAGGATGCAGGGTGAGTCCTGCCACCAAGGTTTTCCCCTGCTTTGCTTCGCTGGGATGCTAAGCATCTCCCAAGCTTGGGCTTGGGCTCCTGATCACCATGAAGTGACAGAGAATGGGGAGTACCTGTGTGTGTTAGAACATCTCATGGGAACTGTGAAAAGAGCTTTATGGCGGTCATAGAAAGAGACCCCAGCTGGGCAGACAGTACCTTTCAGCTGTGGATTGAGAACTCTAATGAGGCACTTGCCTCCTTCCTGGCCTTCCAGCTTTTCCCCTCCTGTCTTGAGCATGCTCTGCCCATCCTTCCTCTTGGTTCTTCCTCCCACAGGTACAGGCCGCAGCATCATGGTGGTGACGCCGCAGGGTTTCGTTCGTCGAGAGCTGAGGATTGATAACTCTAACGAGGCACTTGTCTCCTTCCTGGCTTTCCAGCTTCTGCCTGAGGTACTCCAGGCTTGTGTGCTCAAGTCCACGCTTGTGTGCTCAAGTCCAGGCTTGGACTATTTTGGTCACAAGGCCATTCATTGTCTCACGGTGATTTTTATCCCAGAAGGAGCAGCTGTGGGTGGCCTGCACGGGGGGCAGTGAGCTGTATATCTGGAGCCTGAAGGACCTGGGCCAGCCTCCTCAGAAGACCCACTTGCAAGACTGCACAGAGGTCAGCTGCATGATTCGTGTGAAGGGGCAGGTGAGGTGAAGGCGTCTAGCCACCAGCGTCCCTCAGGTTTCATAGTGCTCCATCTGGGGAATGACAGCCTCGCTTCCCCTCATCTGGAGGCCGAGTCAGTGCCAAGCCCAGGTGTGGGCAGGTTGGCTGCTTCTCAGTGGAGACCTGCCTTCCACATAGCTTCTGGTGCCCGCTGAGGCCATGCTTGACCATCTTGGCTTGTGGCTATGCCTTTGCCATCTCTGGTCCTCACGTGGCACCTCTCTGTGTCTCTTAAGGGCCCAGGCCACTGCAGCCAGCCACATCTCACCTAGGAGTCTTTCCAAATCATTTTCCATTCCGAAAGGTCATGACTTTCTGGGAGATGTTATTCAGCATGGTAGCCTGCCCAGTCTACAGTGCTCCCACATACAAAGTACAGCCACACCACCCAACCCCAAGCCCAGAGTTCCTGCCCACTTTGCCACTTCACTGACCTTATCCGAGGAGAGCTGCTCGACGCAGGGGCTGGTCAGCCTCCCACCACTGCAGCACAGAGCTGAGAAGGGGAAAGGTGTCTGTGGTCCATGGCCAGCAGACCCACAGCTCTGAAGCTTGCTTGGGCTGAGACACAGTGTGGATGAGTGTCCAAGGTAGAAGACTGCTCAGGTCCTGGCCAGGAAGCAAGCAGCAGGAAGGGACTAGGGTCCCACAGTCCCCTCTGAGGTACCTTCACTGACCTCAAACCTCCCACAGAGCTGAACCTCCTGCAGGGTTCAACATACTCCAGGAGAGCCAAGCCGGGGTATTAGAGAATACTCATGTCAACTGTAGCAATAAGGCTCTGAGTTTGGTCCATCCCGAGGGCCCCTCCTGTGTAAAATGCAGTAGTGGAACAGGCTAAGGCCAGACAAGTCCCATCCCCAAAGCGAAAAGTTAGAATGAAAGGAAAAAAAAAAAAAAAAAAAAAAAGGAGGTCCCAGCCCTGCCTAACATGTGGCAAGGAAATTCCACCGGGGCATGGCCCCACTTTGTGGAATCATAACTGGTGAGTCAGCTGTGAACTTGATGTGAGATAGTCACATGCTCACTGCTCAGGCCTCTGCATCCATCCTCTCCCAATTACAACTGAGGTTGAACTCAAGTCCAGGAGACAGTGTTAGCTATGGCCACATTGTCTCTTGGGCTTCCAGGCCCAAGACTAACCCTCTATGGCCTGACGTATGTCCTAGCCCCACCAGGTAGCACAGCCTCTTGGCTAGCAGGAAAGGACATGAGTTTGGGGAGGTGCATTTATCACGGAGCACTCAGCTTCAAGGGGTATCCCTGTTTCTTCCCTACAGATCTGGGTGGGTGGCAGGGGGCTGTCTCAGGGAAAAACCAGAGGGAAAATCTACGTGATGGACGTGGAGAAGATGACGGTAGAAAAGGAGCTGGTGGCACACTTGGACAATGTGAGGACCCTGTGCTCTGCCGAGGACCGCTACGTACTGAGCGGAGCAGGCCAGGAGGAGGGCAAGATCGCCATCTGGAAAGTTGAGTGAAAGCTATGTGCTGAGCCGGTGTGCCCTGCAAGAGGACGCCCCCATCACACAGTTTTGTCAGTGGCCAGGTGGGGCCTGTTGTCTGCTCCCAAAGGTCTTCTTCACCTTGGGTGTGCAGCTACATCTTAATGCTGATAGCCTCCACTGTGAAGTTACCTCACGTTACCTAGAAACCTTCAGAATCCACAACTTGGAGCCAGCTGCCAACTTAGCTGAATCGCATGCGACCTGGAGTCCTCGTGACTGGCCTCTCCTCTTCATTGACTCTTCATTTGTTTACTCTGCAAACACTTAGGCAATGGCTGGTATGTAACCATCAGCCAAAGAGCCTTTCAGGTTTCCATGGACTTCCTGCTTTCAGAGAGGCTTCTGAGCATTTGAGGATAAACTCTGACAGAACTGGCTGGCCCTGGCCAGGCTATCCCACTTCAGGGATGGTGACCAAGGCCTGCCTCAGAGAGGGGCCAGTACTGATCATGTCTGTCTGTGCAGAAACTGGGCAGCTGAGTGGCTCTGTCTTGGCATTCAGGTTTTAATGATGAAGAAACCAACGATTGCTGACAGGAAGTTCATCCCAGAAGCACACACATGAGTAACTGCCTCACTGGATCATGACTTGTCTGTACTTGGTGCTTCCCTCATGTGTATGCACGACACCTCTCTATCGAGCTGGGGAGAGCTATCGGCCGCAGGGACTTACACATGTGTTTACCATACATCTCCAACTCCATTCTGGAAGTGTTCTGTGAGGTGTTTTTCGGTGTGGATGCCAGGCACAGGGAAGATAGTGGAGACTTGTGCGCCATGGTAGAGCCAGTCACTAAGGGGGTGCCAATGGTCCAGGCCTGTCTCTCAGACCAGGCCAGCGACCCAGAGGTACTTGAACACATGCATGGGAAGATGTGGGTCCAGGCTTGAAGGGTCTGTGCCACTGATTGCTGGTTCCCTTGAGGTGTGGCTCCCTTGAACGCAGTGCAGAAGATCTCAGAGCCTTACGCCTCCCTAGAGCCTGGGTGTTCCAGATGTCCAGAAGGACAATGCGGCCAGCAGCCAGGGGCACTGGCTCAAACTGTCTTTGTAAGAGTCAATCATAAATACATTCTAAGTTATTTAATGCCAGGCCATGTATGACCAGGTGTTTACATATAGCTTGTGGATAATAAACCCTTTTTGTTAATAAATGCTTGAGTAGGCTGTTGTGAATGGGTAGAGACATCTTAAGACTGGAAGTCTTTTTTCTTTACAGTGCTGGAGAAGGAACTAGGGTCTCTTCTTGATAAACAAGGGGTCTAGCACTGAACCACACTCTCCTCCACCTTGGAGATCTCTTGAAGTTAATTATTTTCACTTTTGAGACAAGGTCTAACTGTGTAGCCCAGGATGGCTTCAACCTCCAGCTCCTGCCTCAGTCGAGCAAGTGCTGGGGTGATAGGCATGCACTTAGCGCACATGGGAGACTTCTTAATTTCTCTGTTCATTTTAAGAGCCAATCAAGCTGTTCCAAAGCAGACTTCATCTCTCATTTGTGGTGATAATTTCTAAGATCTCATATGGAACTGGAACAAAGAGCCACAGCCTTTGCGGAGCAGTCATTTAAATTGGAGGAGGAGTGAACAGTGGTGGGCTCTGGCATCAAATGGGCTGGAGTGAGCACATGGCTCCATAAGAGCCTATGAGAGATTATTGAGATGAAAAAGTGTACTTGGATGCTTTTGGTTTCTTCTGAGTCTGGGGCACAACCAGTAAGGGGTGTGCGTGTAAACTCATCTTGATGATGGCAAAGAGCATGTCTCCTTGGCTCTAGTTATCCTCTTGCGGGTAAGAAGCTGTGTTCTGTGACTGTGTGCCTGCTGTCGGCTCTGCAGGGTTTGATAGTGGTCAGCCACGGGCAAGGCGGTGGTGTGGCCAGCTGTGCATCCCTGGCATCTCCATGGGAATGGTTACAAAACGAAGTGCTTACCAAGTGACCTACCGGGCCAGGAAGTGGTAGCACACACCTTTAATCTCAGCACTCGGGAGGCGGAAGCAAAAGGATCTCTGTGAGTTCGAGGCCAGTCTGGTCTACTGAGCCAGCTCCAGGACAGCCAGGGCTACAGAGAGAAACCCTGTCTTTGGGGAAAATTAAATCTACCAGGCACAGCAGGGCATGCCTGTAATTCCAGCACTCTAAGATCCCGAGGCTGGAGGATCATTAAGTGCCATGGTAGCCTGGCTTCAGAGCTAGCCTGGATAACTCGGCTGGGAGAGAGGTGGAAAGGGGCTGCAGTTACAGCTCAGCCGTCTGTATTAGTCACATTTCCTGTTGCTGTGACAGGACACCTGCCAAAAACAACCTAAGGGTTTGTTTAGCCCACAGTTTGAGGGTACAGTCTGTTCTAGTAGGGAAGGTGGTGGCAGGAGAGGGTGACCACTGGTCACATTTATCCACAGGCAGAGAACACAGACAGGTGGATGCTGGTGCTGAGCTGGGCCCCTAACCCTTGAGGGTGGTGCCACTTGAATCTTAAGTGTGCACGGATTACATTCTCTAAGAGAGGGACTGCCTGACTACATGAAAATGACACAACTGGGCTGGTGAGATGGCTCAGTGGATAAAGTTTGCTACCAGGCTGGAGTTCACTTCCTGGGACCTACACGGTGGGAGGAGGCCTCCTTCCTGAATGTCATCCTATGTTGTCTACCAGAGATGCGGTTTGTAAAACCGTGGCTGAGATAAAAGGGCAAAGAATGATATACAAATGCCACACACACAACACTCATGTGGCCGTGCTCCTGTCAGACACAACCAACTTCAGGAAACAGTGACTAACTGCCAACTTAGAAAGTGGAGTCCATCCCAGGACTCAGGAAGTGAAGGCAGGGGTCAGGAGTTCAAGGTTACCCATAGCCATGTAGCAAGTTTGAGAGCAGCACCCCCACCAAAATTAGGTTATGTTAATAGAGACATGAAACAAAGAGGACAGAAAATGGACAACCCCCAGACTACACATGGAGACTATGGCATCTTTCTTTCAGTGATTGGTGCAAATTCTAAGGCTGTAGAATACCCAACAGCAGCAGTGCAGGGGGAAAGCTCAGAGAGCAGCAGCACATGCTGTACAAGGGTTAGGAATGGTTCGTATCCCGTAGAACAGGAACATGCTGTCTGATCACACAGAGGTAAGAAAGGTTGTAACCCCACTCTGGAGGCAGAGGCAGGCAGATGGCTGAGTTTGAGGCCAGCCTGGTCTACAGAGGGAGTTCCAGGTCAGCCAGGTTCTGATCCTATAGAACGTGCTCTCTGAACTCCCTGAGGTACTGGAGTTCGAGCCCAGGGTTTTGTTCGTGGCAGTAAAGACCTATAGCAACTGGGCTACCTCTTCAGTCCTACTCATGGTGTTTTAAAGTGTTTGCAAGCTTACAAAGAAACCTCTTAGCTAGGGCACCTGCTGGATGCACACATGACCTGGAATAGTGGACACTCACTGCTCTTCCCAAGATGGGGACAGCTCTCACCTCTAGGCAATACTGTACAGAGGCTCAGCTATTGCACTGGGCAAGAACAGAAAACATATGAAGACCGGACTGGTTAGGTATGGTGGCTCATGCTTAATAATCCTGGCATTTGGAAGGCTGAGGCAAAAGTGTTGCCTGGAGCTGGAGGGCAGCTTGAATCTATAATATGAGCATTCAACAACAACAACAAAAAAAAAAGCAAAAAAAAAAAAAAAAAAAAACCAGGGCTGAAGAGATGGCTGAGTGGTTAAAAGCAATGGCTGCTCTTCTAGAGGACGCAGGTTCAGTGCCCAGCACCCATGTGGCAGCTCATAACTGGCTGTAACTCCAGTTTTAGGGACTTTGATGACCTCTTCTGGCCTCTTTGGGCATGGGGCAGGCATGTGGTGCACAGAGATTCAAGCAGAGAAAACATACCCATCCACATAAAATAACAAGTTGTAAAATAGCTAAGAAGGGCTAGTCTTCAAGGAGCATGGCTGTCTGCAGACATCACTGTGCGTACAGAGCCGAGGAATATAGAACTCAACTTGGTAATGGATGTGACATCAGGACACAATACTGCAGCAGAAAACTGGGGACATTTAAGCTGTACTGACAGTGCAGAGCAGCCTGAGGTGGAATGACAACCAATGGAAGAAATGGAAGGCCAGAAGGCCAATATCCTGAAAGCTGAGACACCCTGGATGGAAAGTTTAAAAGTCTCAAAAGATACATTGTTCATAAACCGCAAAGTTTAGCATTGTAATGATGTTCTCTCCTATGTGAGGGACTCACGGATTCCGGTAGAGCTAAGGATTACACCACATGAAGAAATGTTGAGAAAAAATGTTTTAAAAGGAGATCAGAGAGACAAGTCCCACAGGACGTGATTTTCAAGCATCCTGGCAGTGATTGAGAAAGCAGTGGTGCCATTGTCATGACAGGTAAGCAGGTCAGAAGGACAACAACGCAGGTCTGGTGACTGCAGAAACAGGAAAGCACCTGCTGAGCATGGCTGTGGGGAGGGCTTGCAGCCGTTGCTACATGAGGTGGCTGTTAGGGTACTCCCCTGACCTAATGTGCAGCTGGATACTCTGAAGACGAGTGTGGGAAAGGACTGCAAGGCTGCTTTCAAGAACACGTGAAAAAGACTTAGTGAAAAAGGCTACATATGAAAGAAGATCGACTGATTAGACTCCATCAAAACACAGAATTAAAAAAAAAAAAAGCCAGGCACAGTGGCGTATGTCTGTGATTCTAGCTGTTCTCAGGCTGAGGCAGGAAAGATCACGGTGGGTCTGAGGCTAGCCTGAGCTATGGAGCAAAACCGTGTTTCAAAATCCATAATATAAATGAATAAATAAAAGAGAAAAAAAAAACCCATAACTGGGGGAAACACTAGATTTGACAAAAGTTTTTTTTTTTTAAGTTAAATCCTCAATATGTAAAGAACATCTACAAATTAATAAGAGGAAAAGCCCAGCTGAAAACTGAGTAAAAGGTACCTTACCAATGAAGCTATGTAGATAGCCACTTAAAAAAAGCTGCTTAATGAGGCTACAGAGGTGGCTCTTTGTTCAAAGGCACTTGCCTCCATTGCAGAGGTCCTGAGTTTGGTTCCCAGCATACATGTGGTGGCTCACCGGGTCTGTAACTCCAGCTCCATGGGATCTGGTGCCCTCTTCTGGCCTTTGCAAGTACCTGCACATACATGGTGAATATGTAAACATGCAGGCAAAACACTCATAAATAAGAAAAAAATCATGCCTTAACATAGTTTTCAGCAAACTGAAAACTTAAATCACGCTGCAGTATCATCTGACGGCTGAGTGTGTGACTCAGCAGTTCCATCATTAGCACAGCAGTGAAAGGCCTTGTGCATACCTGTCATTCTGGCGGGCTGACACACAGGTGTGAAGCCTATGGGAGTGATAGGAGACTTGGGGCTCGTTTCTCAGTAGTCACTGCACACGTATGGCTTTAGACTGTCCTTTAAGGAGCTAGGAGAGGGTCCCTGCTCAGGACTGTTGCCTCCTAGCTGAGGTTACTTAGGTGGTGTGGGTGTTTGGGCCACATGCCCTTCACTGTGCCACAGCTGCTGAAGGGGCCTGGAAGATGCCGATTCTGGTCCTGCAGCAGGCAATGGGGTGCCCTTTTGCAGAAATTCCTTCCTAGTCACCGCCGTTGAGACACTGGAGATCTCAGGCACGTGGAGCTGCTAGAGAGTAGGGGTGCCATACCTGGCTCTTTCCAGTCCGGGAGTGGGGGTCCAACTTCAACGTTTAATGAGGGTAGGACCTCAGGGTGCTGGGTCACTACCAGCACTTCCTACACGTCAGAAACCCCCGTCCTTCAGCTCAGATGCAGTAGGTGACTGCCTCAGGGTCCTTTAGGGCTCAGCAGGAGGAGTTGGCAGCTAATAGCAGCAGCAGTTAGCAGCTGTCCATGGGTGTGTAGATGACTCCAGTCCCATGTTCAGGGAGTGACGCAGGCTGAGAACCCTGTCAAGGGCTGTGTCTGTTACAAACCTTATTAGCAGGTCACCAGGAGATTCAAAACATGTTCTGTCCCAGGAAGGCCTGGGGCACCCACCTCTAGCACCCCAAGCTGTATGCACACACAAGGGTCAGAAGTCACTCACTGTCTGGGTTGGCCAGCCCCCACCAGACTCCACTCTCTCATTGCTCATTAGGAGACACACGTTTTCCTGCAGCAGAGAGGCCCCTATCCCACCAACAGAAACAGACTCGACTTCCTCACCTCTGGGCAGGAGTGACTCTGGGAGGCCGGGCTGCACGGAAGCTGCAGGAGCCCATTTTGTGGGCCCTGGGGGAGCTCTGGGGAACTGGCTGTGCCTGCAGGCATTGGCTGCAGCCAGGAAGAGCATTCTGCCTCCCCCTGTACTAAACAGGCTCCAGGAGGGCAGCCGCTCGAAAATGACAGGTCCACACCGCAATCACCTGCAATGCTAACGTTTATTGAGTCAACCACAGCGTAACAGAGCAATAGAGGCAGGGGAGGCACTAGCCTGGCAGGGAGAAGTCAGGCCATACACACCAAACTATGCACAGGGACCAGCGGCCCAGCATGTGACAAAGGACAAAGCCCAAGGGCTCTGGACAGAAGCAGACATGAACATCCACCTAATTAAAAAACAAAACAAAACAGAAAACAAAGCCATGTGTTGATAGTACTCTTTTTATAATCTGTTTCCTCATAAAATGTAACATGTGTTTAACACACACTTAACCATTGCTAAAATCAGCAAGAGCTTTTACAGTGCTCCAACTTAATAAGTTGATAACAGTTGTCCTGTTTCCAGTTCACAAAGGAACTAAATAGTCTTGTTCCGAGGTGCCTGGGGAGTGCCACTGTGCCGAGGCCTAGCGAACAATTGTCTTCCTGCTACACATCCCGGCACAGGACCTTCAGCAGGTCCCAGGGAAGGCAGCTGGGGCTCCCAGAGGTTGCTCGGCTCGCCTGGAGGCCCAAGGGTTGCCGTCCCCGGGCACTCTCGAAAGCACTGCTTTCTAGCTCACATGCAGAGGGGTAAGCCCCCTTCTGGTGATGGCCGTTGGAGGAGGACTCACTGCTTGCACAGTTCAGGTGTTGGTTGGTGGCCGAAGACAGAGGCTCAGGTGGGGGCTCTCGGCATTTGGTGCGAGTGAGGTTGACGAGTGTCCAGTCTCAGTAGATGTTTTACAGCACTGACCTGTGGCTCATGTGGCCATGGCTGCTGAGGTTATGCACTGACCACTGGCTACAGACAGATGGAGCCATCAACTCCATGGGTTACAGAACCAAGCGGCACCAGGGAGATCAGACAGTGGGTACCTTGGCTGCTGCTGATGGAGGGGTTGCAGCACCTTCTGTGACATCTTGACCACTCCAGGAGGCTCCCAACCAGGTCCTGCCCTGTCCCTCCCAACTTTTCCCAAACCAGCCCTCACAGGGCCCCGAGGATCTCAAGGGTGGGAGCCTGAGGGCGGTGAACCTGTCAGCGGGACTGAATGTTCCAGCCAAGACCTTAGGCTAAGAACAGACAATGCATAGCCAGCTTTCCAGATACCAGGGAGTGTCACCATGCCATTCAGCCCCTAGCCAGAAGCAGGCTGTGGACTTCTTCCTAACGGCTTGTACTCTTGTGCAGGCAAACTTGGCCACACGTCTTAAGAAGCTTCTCTTTAAAAAAACTCAGCTGTAGTTTACTTTCACAGGCAACAGAGGCAGGGTTCAGACCATCATCACTCCCTCCTGTTAGTGACCTGCATGCATTCTATGGCCTTGGACCAGTGGAATTCTTGCTAATATCCTACTACATGGTGCTTGCACATAGTACAAATCCCAGGGTGCTACAAAGCTAACTCCATTTGCATCCTCGGCATTGGTCACAAGTGGGCATCTGCTTGACCCAGCCAGTCCCCTGAATCTAGGTAATGAAAGCACCTTTCCTATCAAGATCATAGGCCATGGAAGAGCTACTCAGGTGTACTCTCTGGAATCCCACCACCCATGGGTACTGGGTCTGCAGGGCCAGGTCAGAAAACAAAAATGCCTGGGCTGGTCTGAGCAATAAAAGCTTCGGGGTCACATGCTACAAAGCCAGTCCTCCTCCCTTGGCTTCTTTAATGCATAGGCAGTGGCCCTGAGTTGCCCATTGGTGCCATCTCAGAGGGAAGGGCTAGGCTAAAAGGGTCTGACCACCGGTCTACCCCAGATGAGACGCCATGCAATTTGAGGCCCATGGCTCACTATATTTATCTGCAAGGAAGCCCGAAAATAAACTCTATTACCACCCTTGAGTCTCAAGTCAAGGGCCCTCACACTGACCAGACCCAAAGACAGCAGCCTTTGGGTGCAAAGACGTCTAACAGGCACAGGTCTTAAAAACCCGCAGATGTGCAGCCTCACCTAACAGCAACAAACAGGCATGCCTCTGGCTCACTGTTGTTACCAGATGTCAGTATTTTACCAGTGGCTTTACCAAGGCCTGTGCCATGAACACAAAGTGTCCCTCTGTTACTTCAGATTATGGTGAGTGGAGGCTAGTATCTCAAGAGCTGGCAGACTGTACATGGTAATCCCATATCTCTTCCTCCTGTGGGTCTGGTCTCTGCTACACCCCGAACCTCTAGACATCCAGTTTCGGTGAGCTCGGTCTGCATTAGCTTCTGGGTGGGGTGCTCTGAACAGTGTGTGGCCTCCTAGGAATCCACACTCAGTATGACAGCTCCAGGTTTTGCTCTCGTAAGTGTTCTCTGCACCCCGCCTCCTCCTGTCCTCCATGGGAAGGTGGGAAAGCAGGGTGTGTGAAAACAGAAGCTGTGGCCCTTCGTCTCAGGAAGGAGGAGGTACCATCTTAAAACCACCAAAGGAAACCAAGTTGCACAGGAGTGACTTGCCAAGGATGCTGGTTGAAGCCAGGAGCCCAGAAGTGCCTGCTCCCCCAAAGAGACAGAGCATGCAGCTGATAAGGCTTGGCTGGCTTGGGGGCCTCAGCATGGGGACTGTGTTTGGTGGTCCAACTTCCCATACCTAAGTAGGAGACTTGCAATTCTATTCTCAACTAGCAACACAGAAAGCACTGGAAGGTGGAGCCAGTCCTGTGCAGGCCTAGGCTTGAAGGAAGACTCAGGCAGGTGGAGAGTACCCTCGGCACACTAAAAACTACAAAGCGCCACCAGTGTGCAGAACGTGGCAAGACAGAGGCCTGCCAAGGACGTTAAACACAGCATTCCTTTGAATATGCAGAAAATTCAAGTAATTTATTTAAAAACTGCTTACTTTCATCTTGAAATATATATGTGTGTGTATATATATATATATATTTGCTTTAGAATGCTCATATTGCAGCATGATTCTCATGCACTTTAAAGTACTTTATGTAAAAACACCAACAGAGGCAGCAAGAGCGCGGCTTTGACTTCATCTCGGTACCACCCAGGGAGGACCTCCCCTCTCCTGAGTGCAGATTGACCGTTTCACATATGAAGAGACGAAACTGTGGAGTTTTAAAACAGAGATTGTGGTTTGAAAAGCATTTCCCCACAGCTGCAGCATTTGATGAGCCTGCTTTCCTGAAGCCCGAGGTTTGCTCATGCTTGCTTCTCTTTGCCTTCATTCCCATTCCAGTGACCATCAGCAGGAGCAGGTGATGAGGTCACAAGATTTCAGTTAGGTTCCAGCGAGGACCAATGCCACCAATGTGGCAGGGAGGTAGGCCTCGGCACCTTCACGTGCCCTGCTCTGATGCCACTGTTCCCCACACACTCGAGGTAGCCTTGCAGCAGGACTCGGGAGCCAATGCTCACCTGGGACTCTTGTGCCTGAATTCGCAGCCAAAGGTGTAGAAACAAACTGAAATGTCACGCAGAGCCAAGAGCTGCCCCGTGGTCACTTCTGGGGAGGACCATTTGGGTAGGGACTAGACACAGACAAATGCACACATAAGCACACAGGAGGCACACTGAGAGTTCACATTCATCACTCCTGACTGGTGCTATCCCTAGGTGGGATGTCTGGAGGGTACCCTGGGGAATGGCTGCCTTCTGCTCAAATGCCTCCAGGACCCTTTCCCAGCTTTGGTGTGTGGTCTCAGGCACTGGCAGATGTGCACAGGACTGTGGGCCTAACTCACCAGAGATGCCGTTCTTCTAAGAAAACCACAGTTGTGAAAGAGAAAATACTGTTTCTAAAATAAACAGAGAAAACTGCTCTGAGGTGCTGCAGTACCTGAACGATGCTGAGAAGCCTCCTCAGACACCTGCTGGACAATTTGGGTACTGCGCTGCTGTCTGCTGCCTTCGGATGACACCTGCCGAGGGAGTCGGTTTCTGCACTTCGAGTTAACTGTTTAAGGAATGCAGACCCTTACACTTTCTAAGTTGCTTACTGACTATGCTGTGAGTGTTTCACAATTTAAAACATGCAGAATGATACACCTGCAGAATAAGAGACAGCTGAAAATTAAGTTTTTTCAATAAAAAAAGATTTCAAATGATTTTTTTAATTGTGGGAAAGGTAATTAGTGTGATATTTTTGTCTAATAGCTCAAACCTACCCTATAACTAACACCTACTGAACTTGGGACTGCAATCTGGGAAGGAACTCCAGCTCACATGGTGTCGGCAAGCATAACCCCTAATCCACCCTGCCCTCCAGTGTGGAATGTGCCAGCTGGGGCTCACACCATAGACTCTGTCTCCACCGACTCCCGACGGCCCCCCTTCCGAGACAGCTTCAGCACAGTGGGCTTTTCACTGTCTGCTCCACCCTCGCCTTCGACAGCAGGCCCTGTGGACAGGCCTTTCTGTTCCTCCTTGGCTTCCTCTGATACCTCGGGGTAGATAACCAGGAATGTGGCTGTCAGGAAGCCTAGGAAAGAGCCCACGGAGGCCACTATGGGGATGACAAGGACAGTCACAGCATCGACCATGCCTCCAAGGGCAGATGCAACGAGGATCTGGGAGATGTAGACCTGGCAGGAGAGGATGGCGCAGTCAATGCCAAATCCACGCTTGGAGTTCCCCGGACTGTGGTGGACATACTGCAAGAAAAGGGATACAGGTGTGAGGGCAGAGAGGACAATCTTCATCTGTACCTCAGGGCTATAAACACTGACTGCGTGTGAGAGAAGAGATGCACCTGCCTAAGCTAGGCAGCAACTGTCAAGTTGGCTTTTCCAGAGCCCTAGCCTGGCACTGGGTAGTAAGGAGAGGTAGAACGTTATAGATCATAAGGAGGAACAGGAAGTAGTTCTACCACCTAATCAGGACTTTATTCCCAAAACATCACCTCTAGCCCTAAGAAAGAGAGGCAGGGCAGACACGGGTGGCCACCTCTCCCTGATGATCTCCTTGAGGAGCAGGGAGAGCCCACTTGCATGCATGTGGGCTCAGGTGACACAGCAGGGGACACAGAGCAGTTTTGTTTGCTCCTGTTTCTTGAACATGATATAAAAGCATGCCTGTGCACTACATGGCTACACTCACTCCAAGTCTCCAAAGGAGACTTCATCCTTGAGATATGGAAGCCAATCTACCCAGAAGGTGGAAACCACAATCAGATTTTAAACTTGGGTACACTACAGTCAGAGGGAGAGTTTAAACATATTTTCCAGAAACCAGAAAGAGAACTACAGAAGAACTGAACAAAGAGCAAACCCCACCTTACTCAATGGACAGAAAGAGGCCAAAGGGCAGATACACTGGAGCAGATACACTGGACCACAGAGTCATCAGTTAATTGAAGGGCTGAAGTCATGTATGTGTGCTTTCTCTGATTCTGATTACTAGAAATCAGTCTGCTATGACCATCATTAAAACCTCCCAAGTGTCGGAAATTCACCACCACACTTCTGAATAATCCATGGGTTCAGAGTAGAGATCAAGGCAGAAACCACAGGAACCTGTGTATGTGCGCACCTATGGAGACAGGTGTCAACATCAGGTTACCCCTGGGACTGGGGTTATAATTATAGGTACATGTTACCATACCCTGGACCTTACAGGGGTCCTGGGGATCTGAGTTCAGGTCCTCATGCTCGGACACCAACTTTATCCACTAAGCTATCTCCCCTAGACCTTAGGAAAAAAAAAATCTTTGAAATGACTATTTAAAGAAAAAAAAAATTAGCTGGGTGTGGTTGTCCACATCTTGGATCTCAGCACTCTAGAGGCAGAGGCAGGTGTATCTCTGTGAGTTCCAGGTCAGGTAAGGATACTAGTGAGAGGGTGTCTCAGAAAAAAAAAAAAAAAAAAAAAAAAAAAAAAAAAAAAGTGTTACACTTAAACTTCCAGATGTTAGGTGACAGCTCCTGCCTGTAATCCTAGCACTCACTAGGTGGAGACAACAGGATTTCTATGGGTTGGAGACCAGGCAGAGCTCCATAGGGAATTCTAGACCAGCAAGGGCTACAGTATGACAGCTGGAGTGACCTTGAGTAACAGAGCTTAGGTGTGCATGCTGCCTGACATCAAGACCTACTACAGACCTAATTAAAAGAAAAAAAAAAGTAAAAAAAAAAAAAAAAAAGTGTCATATCTGTCAAAAGACAGAGAGAACTGGCCAGAAGCACAGCACATGCACTTACATGCAGATAGGGTGGCAGGCCCTGGGTCCCAAAAACACTCTCCTGGAGTGTTTTAGAAAGGAGCCACATTAGAACCTACTGGGTAGACATCATGAAGTGGCACAGAGGCCAGGATCAGTAAAAAGTCCTGCTCTACTAATCACGCCACACAGAATGAGGTGGAACAGAAAATGCTAGTCTAGTTATAGGAAGGTTAGTTAGAAGTAGGTACAAGTGAAGTCAGGTTATCAGGAGGAGAAGAGGCTTCTAGACTCTGGTCACCATCTTTCTTGGTCTGGGCGATTCTGTATGACTCACTTCTGAAATGCCAGCACTTGCTCAGCCTCACCAGTTCTGAGCCCTTCGGAGTTCATCTATAAAACCACCACCCCTTAGGTTTCATTAAGAGGGGGTGGGTGAGGTGTGTACCTACTGAGAGAACTGATTTTGCATCAATGATTAATGGGGTTAAAGGTGTGTGCTGACATGCCCAGTTTTTTTCTTCTTTCTCTCCCCCCGCCCCCGGTCTTAAGTAGCCCAGGCTGGCCTTAAACTTGCTGTGGAGGATCTTGAAGTCCTGACCCTCTGGCCTTCACTTTCCTATGTTCCGGGTCTAACTGTGCTCCACTACAGCTGGCTCCAATCCCTTTACACAGAGGCCCAAAAGTAAGACCTCAAAAGCAGTAACTAACAGAGTAGCTCTTCAAATGCTACATATGTGAAGGGCACTGAGACTGCCAGATCAGGGTCCAACTAAAGAGTGAGCCTGGAAAGGAAATGGCCCACAGGTGGGAGACACGATGGTAGAGCGGACATGGGTCCAGAGACCCTGTGGCCAGAATGACTACGAGTGTCATTCATCAGAAGGGAAGCTAGACAGGCAGGACTGAGGCAGCCCAACACCACCTTCGCTCGGAATCCCCAGGCTGGCTGTACCTCTTTAATCTCGTGGTAGTGCCCTAGGAGGGCGTAGGGGCAGTAGGAGATGCTCATGGAGACGACACCCATGGTGCTGATGGTGACCATGGCCACATAGACGTTGGGAAACATGGCCATCACAGCGGTGCCCACAGAGAAGCCCAGTGTCCCCAACATGTAGATGATCCTGATGCTCAGGTCGTAGTTGTCCAGGTACTTCTGTAGCAGGGCTGCAGAGAGGGCCACAAGGATCATGACTTAGTTGCTGCTTACACAAACACCCTTTATCTCCAACACCTCCTCCCTCTGGTTGAACCTAGGCCTTTAGGTGCAAATATCTTCTCCTGCCCACCTGAACCATGGAGCCCTGTGCCCACCTGGATTCCTTGAGGCTCCAGCATTTCTGAAAGAAGTCAGATCTCTGGCCTCTCTGGACTGCTGACTCCCCACCCAGGTCTTCTTGGGGGAAATCCCTGGCCCTTCCCTTGTCATTCTGGATTCCCCAGCACTCTGGGCCAGCCTCAGGATCCTGCCTCCTAATAGGGTCCTCATACACCCTACCTCCTCCAGGAAGCCTCCCTAGCACTCTAGTAGGATGGTGTGATAGAGGTGTGGTCCTTATCACCCTGATACTTGGCTGACCTGCCCACACTCCCCGCTTCACCTTCAGATCAGGCAAAACCAACTTCCATTCCAGGTTCAGACAGGGTGGGCGGAAAATGAGGAGGGGTGAGTGGGGTATGTTACCTTAGGGTGACAGCTTATCATCCCACCCATGAGGACTCCTGTCCCTGGCAGTCTGGACCTTCAGACTGCTTGGCCCCAGATGGAGCTGGCATGGAAGGGACAGCATACTAATAAACAGGTGCCATCCGCGCTAGACAGTGTCATGGGACAGTGCATAGGATAGCCTCCAAGCCATAGCAACCGACTGTAAAAAGCTTTTCCTCTATTTAGGTAAAAGTCAGGATCCCGATACTCGGGGTGTGGCCCCTTCTCACCTGAGCAGATAGCACCAGTAGCAGCGTAGATGACCAGGCCCCAGCAGCCCATCTTCACACCAGCGTTGTAGGCATGCCAGGCGGTGGAGTTGAAGGGGGCCTGTTGCAGAGAAAGGAGGTTGAGGGCATTTGCTACCCTCAGGGCAGAGGAGATTACTCTGCACTCCCATGCAGGCAGTTTGAGAGGTGACAGACACTCTAGTGAGGAGGAGGAGGAGAATCAACCCAAGTCCAGGTCAGTATCTGGTAAGCTATTTTCCAGTCCCTCCCAGGCCACATGCGACTCTGTTGCCCACAATGAGAAGTGGAATTCTGCCTGTGGCTGTGAAATAAGGCTGGTCTGTAGCTGCAGAAATGACTCTGCCCTCTTTGAGCTGCCTTGCTAGCCCCTAAAAAAGGTGTGATAGACCACTGTGGCTACCTACACAGCTACAGAAACACTAGCAGGGCCTGGCAAGAATAAAAATAGGCTGTTATTTGACAGCTGAACCAACACTCTCTTCACAATTTTCAAAGGGGTTCTGGTCCTATGAAAGCACCTGGCATTTGCAAATGGTCACCAAAGACCCCACTGCAACAACTTTGTCTCAGCTTGTGCAATTGACCATGCATTGAGATGTGTGCTGGCCAGCTGCCTGCTGGGTATTCCCCTGACCCACATGGCCATATGGGTGCATGGGCAGTGCATGCAGGCTCACTAGAGCCCCTGGTGTGGAACTGCTGGCTACAGGGTACTCACCTGGGGGTTCCCTTTGAAGATAACCTGGCCCATGAAGTCCGTATAGAAGACAGCCTCTGCGATGACAGAGAACCAAGTGAGTAGGTGGCAGAGGCAAAGTCGCATCAGTTCCTTGGGCATCTTCAGCATGGACAGCCACAGCAGGCGCACGGTGGTCTCTGTCTCACCCTCCTCACTCTCCGTGTCCCCGCTGGAGGCAGTGGCCCCACTCTGGTTGCGGTGTCGGGAGCGTTGCCGCTGCTGCAGGTCATACAGGTCGCTCATGCTTCGGGATGGCTTGATCAAGACCACTGCATTGGCCCGGCGGTAGCGATAGCAGTGGGACCCAATCTTGCCGTAGTAGGAGAAGGTGCTAGAAGCCTGCCTGTGGAACATGTGCCTGCGCCGCCTCATGGAACTGGATGTGACCGAGGACTTCAAGTCTGCCTTAGAGCGGCCGAATGAGTCCATTGGTGGGGAGCCTCTCCCATTTGGGACTTTAGCTTCATTCAAGTGATTATCAAGCAAGGTGTCGTCCTCCTTGGTGGACTCCCTGAGGAACGTGGACAGGCGGGGCAACTTGACCCTCAGGAGCTCCTGGCTGGTGCTCTGGGGGGTGCTGGGGTAGGAAGCATCATGGAAGATGGAGGGCTCTATGTCATGCAGGAAGAGCAGCTGAGGCTCCATGTCCAGTGTGGCATCAGGCATGTGCAGCACCGAGTCACTCTTGCTGCGCACGATGTCCACGTCGAGGTAGTCCAAGGACAGCTCGTGCTCCGACTGCACCTCATCTGGGAATGGGGGGCTCCCATCCTGTATGCCTCCACCAAGGGAGCTGAGGCGGGTGGCAGGGGCTGGGGCGCTGGTGCTGGGCAGGGTGGCATCCTCAGGACTGCGGTCCTGCTGTGGGCAGTACTGCTCCTCCTCAATGCTGAAGAGATGCAGAGCCACTGACACTGAGAAGATGATGGCAGCGAAGAAGAACAGCACCTGGTTCTGTGTCCGGAACCAGTCACCTAGGAAGGTCTGTGTCCAGTCCAGCCCACCCAGTACATAGCCAATGGCCCCACCGAGGCCTGTAGGTAGAAAAGTGACAGTGAGTGTCAGGCCCAGCACAGGGCTCTCCCTTACACAGGGGAACTGGGTTATGTGGTAAACCACTGAGGTGGAGAATGAAAGGACAGCTGAGACAAACACAACACAACAATACAGGTGACTGCACAGGTCTTAAGACTGGCCTAACATTATTCCCAGTCAGAAATGAAGACAAAAGGAGTCTCAGGCCTACAAGAAACCCCAGCACACCCATGTGCTCCCGTCTAGATGAATGAATGAAAAAGCCTGGGCAGTGTCAGTGTGGGGCCCTCAGCACATCCACCTGGCAGGCATGTCACCCAGGCAAGCCTTACTCTCTCTTAACCCTGTAGGGACTGGGGTCCCTACATCTGCTGGCTTCACGCATAGAGTGAGTCATGGTGCTTCCTAGGGCCCCGTCATTGATCACTGCCACCAAGGAGCACAGATGCCACCCTCCCACCTGAGGCCTGGCATGGGGCTTTACCAGCAGAGAAGGCATGTATGTTGAGGGCCATGTCTTGCTCCTCACTGTCTACCACATCCAGCAGGTAGGCACGGATGGGCCCCTCAGTTGCATCGGCACTGAAATCCAGGACCACCACTCCCAGCACCGTGAGGACAATGCCAATGGGCTGTCGGTTGGGAACATCGCCGAGCGCCAGACCTGGACAGAGCATGGGGAAGCAGTCATACTCCAGTGCCAACTGTCAGTACCTGAGGCAAATGCTTTCAGGACAGCAGGAAGCTTCACCCTATTTCTGTGGTTTGTGGGTGTCCCCTTTTGTCCAGCTCCCAGGGCTCCTTATCTTAAAAAATACTTATTTTATTATGAGTGTTTTGCCTGCATGTATGGATGTGTACCTCGTGAGCGCTTGATATCTGCAGAGGACAGAGAAGGGCATCAGATCTTTCGGAACTGAAGTTACAGATGGTTGTGAGCCAACATGTGGATGCTGCAACTTGAACCTGGGTCTTCTGCAAGAGCAGCAATACTCCCAACTCAGCTACTTCTCCCTCTCTCATAGTTTTTCAAGAAAGAAGGGAAGCAGGTTCTTCCTCCTCTGCCAATCAACAACAGTGGCCACTGGCTGGTAAAGCAACCGGCATCAGCTGCAGTGGCTATGCGAGGACCACCACCTTCACCTCTATGAGGACACTATCTCCTCCTCTGCCCACCAACAAAAACTCCTCTGTGCTGCTTTCTGAGTTGGTTGGCTCTGCCTCAGCATCCATGCTAGACAACAGGCTGTGAGTACATAAGGACCTCAGGCCTATGTAGAAAGGCCATGTGGCCTCAGCAGGTACAGTGAGCCTCTAAGGAAGCTGTCCTCACACACCAAGCCTTGTCTGAATGGGGAGCTTGCCTGGACCCAGAAATCAATGTCCATATCTGAGCCCTGGTTAGCCCATAACCTAAAGGTTAGACCAACCTTCAGGACTAGAGGTGGGACAAAGACAGACCTGGTCATGAAGTTCTGTCTTTGATTACACCTCGACATGCTGGCCCACAGGTTGCCCAGGACGACCCACTGGCAAGAGAAGAACTTAGGCTGAAGTGTTGGTGCCTCCAGGCTGGCTATATGTGGATCACCTATGGCCAGGGCCACCGCAGCGATGCTCTCTGTACATGCTACTGCATATGGAGGAATGCTTTGCAGGTGACATGGACAGGCCCAGGGGCAGCAGCAAATACCAGGAAAGTGGCACCCCCAGACTCCTAGATGGGAACCATCTCTGGTGGAGGAGTCTGCCTTGTACAGGTATGACTCAGCAAGGAGACACACGGGCTAGGAGAATGACCTAAATCTGCCACAAACTGTCCCAACCCCAGCCCTGAGACACTGTGACTGGCCCCTGGAGGTGGTCTTCTGGGGCCTCTCTGCCCACAACCCTGTTGCCCCTGGAACTTGGGCAGCCCTGTGCTTCAGAACCCATACTGAGCCAAAAAACAAGGCTTTGTTTCCACCAGTTCTGAATGGTGCCCGCAAGGCAGAAAATATTTTCCCACAGAGTGACTTTAATTAAAAACAAAACAACAGAAAGAGGCAAAACAACACATGAGGCATGAACCAAGAAAACAAACAGCAAACGGGGCTCTGGACATTTTCACTACCATGTCTAAGAAAAGGAGAACAAAAAAAGAAAAGATAATTTCTGAAATCACTCTGGAAACAGGACGTGGTGTCAGATACGCATTAAAAACAAGCCATCACAACAGGAAGCGTTTCCCTGTGAACAGGTTCCTCCAGCTTTCCCATGTGGGGCCAGCTCTACTGCCAAGCTCCCGGCTACGGTCTCCACCAGGCGGCCGGAGCTGGTCCCTGCCCAAGGTGACCTGGTGAAATCACCAGATAAGGGCCCCAAAGCATGCATGAGGGCAACCTCAGTGAACACTCACCTATAGCAGAGCCGTTGAGGAAAAGTGCAACACCAATGAGGACCCCCACACACAGCACAAGGATGAAGGGCCGCCGGCGGCCCCAGCTCAGGGTACAGCGGTCACTTGCAGAGCCAATAAGTGGTGTGAAGATGAGACCGAGGACTGGGCTCAGGAACCAGGTGAGGCTGTAGTACTTATCAGGGAGGCCTGGAGGGACACACAACCTGTTACTCATCACCCACGTACATTCCATATAAACACATACTCTTGTTGCCTCAATCTCCTCAGGAGAGACCTTTCTTCTGAGGGTCTTCTGGCTCTGAGGATGCTAGACAAAGAAAGTACTCCAGACCTTGCAGCCAGTCTGTATGATGGGCTACCGTGCTGCTGGTACTGAGCAGAGTCTTCAGTTGTAGGAATAGAAAGAGCTAGTGAATTTTGGACCTGACTGAGGAAAATCTATTATAGACAGTCTTGCCAAGGAGCTACATGGCCACCAAGGCCATCAGTTACCTTGGCTGTAGGTGCCCCAAACACTGGGGTGGTATTAAGTCCAAATGTATGCAGCTGAAGTCAGGGGGCTGCAGCCAGTACCCAATGTCCCTTCACATTTAGCTTTCCTATCTGTCCAGGCATGACAGTGAGTGTGCTGGCCTCAGGATGGATCCTGGACAGCCTAACGTCAGAGTCTATGCCACCTCCTTGTCATACAAACTCAAATGTGGTGTCAACAGAGCAGATGAATGACGACAGCCCTGGGCACAGGCCAGAGCACTGCAAAGCAACTGGAATGTACTTGCATAGCTGCCAGCTGCTCTGATGAGCCTCTGTACCTCAGAGACCCTTGCACATGAGCACATACCGTACCACTCCCTTGAGTGATTTTACAACAACCCAAAGTTTGCTTAAAATCTAAAGGGTCAGGCTGGAGCGATGGCTCAGAGATTAAGAGCACTGTCTGCTCTTCCAGAGGTCCTGAGTTCAATTCCCAGCAACCACATGGTAGCTCACAACCATCTATAATGAGACCTGGTGCTCTGTTCTGATGTGAAGGCATACATGCAAGCTATTGTATACATAATAAATAAATAAAATTTAAAAAAATCTAAAGGGTCTGGCACTTCACTTCATCAGAAAAGCATTTCATACTCTAAAGACACTGAGGAAACAGACTCATGCTGAGCTGGCAAGAAAAACAAATGTTGTGTGGGAGGAGAGCATGCTCAAGGGAGGAAGCACCTTGCAGAACCCTTTGCCATCACACCATTAGGTACCAGGGCACTCCGCCAGGGTCTAAGGTGTGTGTTCTGACCTCTGCAGCCACTCCTGGCCACAGGAAGGCTAGATCTGTTCCCATCCCAAGTCAGCAGAACAGACAGACAAGAATCGGGGAACTAGAGTCTCTACCCAGTAAGTTCCCCCAGACAAGCCAGGTGGGGCTCTAATGGTATGGGCTCTTCAGCCTTACTAGGCAAGGCACTCAAGGCGCCCTGGCTGTTCCTGGCCATTCTGCCCTTGCCTGCCTTCATTTCAGTAAGGCCCATGTAATGTATCCTGTCTCTCAGCAAAACCCGCACTCAAAACAACCAAAAGTGAACAAGGCAGTCTGAGGTTCAGAGAAGGGGGAAGCACACTGAGCCTCCCATTAGCCACACCATCAACTCAAAAGTAAACAAGGAGCCCAATTCAGTCTTGTAGTCATGGGGCGTCTACACGGACCTGGCAGCACCTTAGCAGGCTTGTCCTTTTCTGCCTGGGGCAACTGTCTTGCTGTAACTGTCCAAACCCCTGGGGAATGGGGGAAGGACTGTCCATTCACGTACCACCACTTTCTGCTGCCCACAGTGCCTACCCACCCTTAGCACAGGGTTCCATACTATACAGAACCAGAGGCCCTGAGTTTATCCCAGTAAGTTTGTAGCTCCATGAAGACACTGGGGCCAACAAGTCCCCTTGCCCTTTTCTAGTCAAGAGCCAGTCAGGACATATAGAGGTTTCCTGACTCAATCAAGCTGTGAGACAAGGCCCATGTGGGCCAGGCCCTCTCTCCTCCCACACAGTCCCTCTTCGGAACTGATATTGTGCTGTTGTTGTTGTACAGTCTACAGTCCAACAGCCTGTGGCCAGCCTGTCTCTCAGCAGACACCCTTAACCCAAGTGCCCTCACTGGCTAGGCCCAGCAGTATAATCCTACTATCAAACTTGTTTAAGACAGCAAATTCCCACAGACCAGACTCTCCCAGTGATGTGAAAGTGCCAAGATCAATGGAACCTGTGGCTCCACCACTCTGGCATCAATAGGCTTAGGCCATCAGCCCTCAGGAACATACACCTTAGCAAAGCCACACTAGCAGGTTACACACACAGGTAGACAGGAGTCACAGATGACTGATAGGTTCAGAAAGTCTGCAGCACCTAGCAAAGGGGTAGAAGTACCCCAGGCAGGGAGAAAGGCACATTCATCTGAGCACACAGGTGGGAGAATGCTTCCCATCTCTAGAGTAGATACAGATCAGTAGTATACTACAGTACTCCACAGACTAGAACTGAACAGTAGATGCTTTCACATAACATGGATGGACAGACAACACAGGCTCTAAGGCAGGCTCTAGAGCAAGGGGTTCAACTTTTTGATATTTTAACATTAAGACCATCATGTATAATACGTTGGGCTACATTCATAGCTATCCTGTGCTACATCCATCTGTGAGCTGCAGGAAAAACACACATGGTGTAGAACAACAGGCCCTGCTACACTCAAATGGCCTTTGAAGCAGCCAAGAGCTGGCTACTGAATGAGGCCATACACTGATACTAATGAGCTAATGAGAGTCAGTGAGCAGGACTGGCTCCTCAGGTGGGCATGGACAGCAAAAGACTGCCCAGGAATGGAGACAGAAGCATTCCAAGGAGACACTGGACTAGCTGTCACTACTTCTACAAGAAATGACAGCTGTGGCCATCACAGCCCAACAGCTATGGTTCCAGAACCAGGGAGCAAACTCTGCTGCCCAAGATCCTGTGGCCTTCCACATACATCTTAAAAAAAAAAAAAAAAAAAAAAAAAAGATGGCTGTAATCCTTTCTGACACAAAAAGCTTATGGTGGGCTGGAGAGTTGGCTTAGTGGTGAAGAGCACTGGCTGCTCTTCCAGGACCCCAAATCTACATGACAGCTCAAACTATCTGTAACTCCAGGCCCAGGGGATCTGAGACCATGAACACCATGCATGCATGTGGTACACAGACATATATGCAGGCAAAACATTTAGACACATACAAAATTCAAGCTTCAATGTTTGTCAGTAAGTTTTATGCAGTTAGTCTATCTGTTGGGGTCTAGGGCTGCTCACTCACTGGATCTAAGGGCAGAGATGAGCACTGGCCTACAAGCTGTCAATCTCAACTCTAGCATTTTGTTTTCCATTGCTCTGATGAACATCATGATCAAAAGAAACTTGGGGAGGAAAGAGTTTATTTCATCTTATAATTCTCAGATCACAGTCCAGCACTGAGGGAAGTCATGCAGGAACCTGGAGATAGGAACTGATATGGAGGCCACAGAGGAATTCTGTTTACTGGATTGCTCATCCTGTTTTTTTATACAACTTAGGACCACTTATATAGCGGTGACAGTATCCATAATGGGCTGGGTTATGTCAATCATAAAACAGAAAACTTGTCTACTGGTCAGTATGATGGAGGCATTTTCTCAATTGAGGTTCCTCTTCCCAGATAACTCCAGCTTTGATCAAGATGATTTCCATCACCCCACCCCCCCAAAAAAAAAAAATCAACCAGGACACCCTTGAAGAAACTGAATGGTTGTGCCTCTCCATACTGTTGTGTCTGCATCTTCTGTGGCCAATCAGCCAACCATCCAACATCACTGAGGTAGGAATGTTAACTACGATGTTAAGTTCCACACTTTGGCCTCAAGTCCTGGCAGCTTTTGCTGTGTTCTTTAGGAATGTCACAGCTGGCCACTTAGTTGACACTGCTGTATTCTTCAGTAACTGGGACAGGACACTGACCAGCCACAACTGTACCCCACCCCAAGTTCTCTCCTGCAAGAGGTATGAACTTGAGTGAGACTTCCACATGATGCAAATAGGCACAGGGTGATGACTGATTGCTAGTGGGCCTGGAGATATACCAGGTACAGCACTGTGTGCTGGAGGAATTCAGAACCCTACTGGAGTGGAAAACATGGCTAGGCAGTCATGAGCTCAGCTATGGAGGATAGAAGGGTGGCAGCATTAGCTATAGATTGCTGTGCAAACCAAAGACAGGGGCCAAGGATACAAGCACAGGGACTTAAATAGGAACAGTAGGGGCTTTACAGCTGTTTTTTGTTACCCCAATCTATCCAGAAACCTATTTTAGACTCCAGACTCTGGCCCCCAAGAAAAATAATGCCCTGTTTTAGCTACCTATATGAGGCCTACCGAGGTGCTAATCAGGCGACAACCCTCTGTTCTGTCACAGATCTCCAGTGCTGCCCAGGGTGAGCAAGAGGCACTGCCACCCCCAACACTCTTTGGCTGCCAGCACCATATCCCTGGGATGCCTCAGCCAGGCAATTCCCAGCAAAGCCCTAAACAAACACAACACCATCCCTAGTAAATAATTTTTGTTTTTTTCCAGGCAAAGGTTGAACAACAATGGTGGGACCCGGAAGGTTCCCTGTTCACAGGAAATACTCACTGTGTCACTATGTGTACATGGGACAGCCCACTGCAACACTCGGGTCACATGCAGGTTTCTATTCACAAGGGCATTTTTGATAAACTGGTGTTTTGTGGGGGAGGGAGGCTGGGAAAGTGGCCTATAAATATTTAACAAAACAAAAGGTCCAGGATGGGAATAAGAACTCATTTTTTCTCTCAATGGACAAGCCTGCCAGGCCAGATAGGTTTGTACTCCTGGACAAAACCCCACGATAACATTCCCTGGTGAGAAGTTCTTCGTGGGAAAACCTCTGCATCCTTGAGTGACCTCCAGAATCTCAGACACCAAGCTCACTGTGAACCCACTTCAGGGCTCCTTGCTAAGGCTACAGCTGTGGGGAAAATGGACTACCTTCCATAGGCCAGGTGTTACCCTCATGGTTACTTGCTGCCATGCTAGAACCAAAGCAAGGTCTGTTAAGACCCTGAGGCCTCCTTGGGCAGGGAAGATCTGCACTTGGGGAAACACACTGAAGGCACTTATCTCCAGCTAAAGGCAGGGCCACAGAGCTTCAAGGAACATTCTAAAGTTACCAGTGCCACGGGAAGACAAGGAAATAGTGAAGCTAGAAGCTACTCAGGTGGTTTCTTCTAGATCTGTTTCAAAGGATTGCCATGGAGCTGTCACATGTCACTTATATGCTTCCACTACCCACAGCCCAGTTACATAGCTGTAGGTGTTCAGGGAAGAAGGCACATACTTGTCATCCTAGTACTTAGAAGGTAGAGATAAGAGAATCAAGAGTGCATACCATCCTTGGCTACATAGCCAGTTCAAGGCTAGCCTGGACCATATGAGATCCTGCCTTAAGAGACCACCTCTAATTTCCTCTCCAAAGAGAAAAAAAGCAGGGGCTCAGGGGGCCCACTAGCTCTGGGTGAACAGATCCCCATGAACAGATGCCCACTGAAGTGCAGACATCACTGTCTGAACATAATACACAGGCATGGCCGCCATTGACTAGGGTGCAGACTAGGAAAGCTCAAAAGCTTAAGCCACTAAATGGACACACATTCATCACTAAGTGCAATGGCAAGTCCTGAACTTTCTTCCTTGTGGAGTAAGATGCATGGAGGAAACAAATCACCTCCCAAGGCCCACACCAAGGCCAGGTGGTTTCTGAACCCATGTGAAAAACAGGGATCCTTCCACCACCATCTTCATGGCGGTATAAAGGCTGGAAACCCCAGTGCACCTGGCTCCTTAAAGGAAGCGTCCTGAGTACCTGTGGGAAAAGGCCCTGATGGGAAGGGCTCAGGGGATATAGGTGCCCTCCTCCCACTTCAGCATCATGGCAGAGTTCTGGACAAAGAATGTTACATCAGGGGAGTCAGCAAGTCCCATGTGGGTGCCAACACATGATTTTGCTATGAAATCAAGTTTCACATACACCCAGGTAATTCAGTGCCATCATTCCACTTCCTGGAAAAAGTTGACAGGACAGTATGCTATGAAAGGATGTCATACACATGGTGACCTTTCCCCAGATAAAACTCAACATGCCAGACAACAACATGAGGGAGGAGGAACAAGCTTGTTCCATGCTGGGGAGAGCATGATGCTGGAGAGGTCGCCTCAGCTTTGGTAGCAGCACTGACACCCAGCAAAGTACTCCTACTGCCTTAGCCTCCACTTCATTTATAAGATGGGGTGAGGTATGCACCTCCGAGGACCCAGAGTAGGAAAGCTTGGGGGTGACTTACAGGGCTCAGAAACACTTGCGTCCAAAGATCCATTAAATCCTCCAAGGTCAAATGCCCAGTGATCACAAGGCTATAGAACAACTAAAGCATAACCTGGGATCACTAGGAAGCCCTCACTGGCCTGGTAGCCCTATTGAAGAGGATCTGGGTTGGAAGGACACCTCAGACTTTTGATTCTTCACTGGCTAAAGACTCTGACAGTACTTTCGTTTTCAAAGTCCCAATTTCCTCAAACATAGAAAATGGGCCTTCAGGCCTATTTCCTGCCTCCTTCCATACCCTTCTGGGTATTTCTGTAGTCCTCCACCCAAACTAGCTCTTAGACTATTTAAAAGTACGGTGTATTCCCCCAGGTAGGAGTTCTAGTCGAGGGTGGGCTGTGTCCTGTGGACTCTTTAAGGAGATCAGCAGCACCACTGTCTTAGTGCACAGCAAACTAAGGTCGGACTCAAGCTTCCCATCCTGTCCTGACTACCCCTAACTAGGTGACCATGTGCCTCTTGTTTACCCTTCTTGAACATAAGGTGCATCTGGCACACATGGGGCTGCTCTCAAAATGAGTATATAAAGTGAAACAGACTCTGCAATAGTGAGCTTATCACGGCCTCATTTCCTGTGCGGGGCCTCTACCTAGGGATTCAGGTGCCTGGCATGCAGAAGCCACATTGGCCTTGTCCAGTCAGGTGCTGAGATCGTTTCAGCCTGCGCTGCACTGCTGGAAAGAGGTGATGACAAGTACTTCTGCTCCCAGGATTTTGCATTCAGGATGAGAGGCACAGGGCTCTGTTCTCGATCCATGACTCCTGATACTGAAGCACACTTCTGACCAGGAACCCTGCTCTGCTATCACAGCTGACCAAGCTCAGCTGTCACAAGGACACAAGTGAGGAAGTCATGTTGCACACAGGTTTTTAGACAAAGAGACAGCAAAGAACAATGAATCTAAAATGGTCCCCAAGGAGCTGCCAGGCCATATGAGGAAAGCCTAACTAAGCTGCTGCCAGAGAGGCCAGCCAACCTGGTGGAGAAGTGTTACAGGGATTAGGGTTCTACAAGAGGAAGAGGCTGTGCAACTCACAACTGTTGCCGGGTCAGAAAAAAAAAAAATACTGCCTAAAAACAGCATTTGCCTTAGTCATTCTTTCATAGGGGAGCCCAAACTGCAGGTGTGTAGGCAGAAAGTAAGTAAAGTAAAGAAAGTAAGTAAAGTAAAATAAGTAAAGAACTGGTCCTCTAGTTACCTGCATTTGTCCCAGCCAGCACATATGCAGTCAGGGCTAACTTGGCTATAAGACTCAAGCCCAGGCCTTTGTACCCAACTTAAGCAAGTACCAAAGAAAAGTTTTACTTGTCCATCCCCTGCTTCCCTCAGTTTCCTCTAGGCTTTTCCTCTTGGAATCTGTTTGCAATGAAACCTGCAGACATGGAGGATGACAGACAGTTCTTTACTGTTATGTGCCTACAAGTTACAAACTGTAACACCCACCCATGTCCTCACTTCACTGAGGATGTGGCACAGTGGCAGAATGCTTGCCTAGCATGTGCAAAGCCCTGGTTCTCCCTTACAGCACAGTAGAAAGTAAAATAAAAAGGGGAAGCAGACAGCCCATTCTGCACCAAAGAGAAGTCCTATTTATAACTCTTTACACAAATTACATGTGTATGCTTCAGTTTAAACCATTACTTTTTCTTCCATGTTAGGGATGGAATCCAGGGCCTTGTACAAGCCAGGCAAGTGGTCCAGTACTCTTGCTTTTAGTAAGAGTAAAGACAGCATTGGTTTTAAGATTTATCCAGGTAGCAGGCTGTAATGGAGTTCAAAGTCATCCATTACCACACAGTCTGAGGCCATCTTGGACTGTATTTTGTGTAAAAAGCCCACTTGTCCCATGACAACAGTAAGCCATTCCCCACACCCACGTCTTACCTGTGCTGTGCTAATAATGCCTGACACACAGAGCACCTCTGGGCCTTTATGGGATCTCTGGGTTTCTGATACCTTGGCTTATGCTTATCTTTTCAACACCTATATTGTGGCATTTTGTTAGTATGTAACTTATTTTTATTTTTGGCTTTCATCATAAAGTTTTAAATGACCATTTCCTGCAGGAACTAAAAGTTTTTTTTTTTTCCTTCATTAACCTGGTGTGTATGTTCTTTGTCCTGTCCTAAAGTAACTCTGTAACTTTAGCAAGTACCTCTCAAACCATCCCTGCACCATCACCAGCCCCATACATACAGCAATGCAGGTGTCTGGAGCAAATCCCTGCTGAGGCATACAGGCTCTGAATGGTGGCACCCTCAAGGACTGCTCCTGTTACACTGCAGCCTTCACCTTCACTTCCCCTCACTTGGCACTCAGAGTACTACTCAAAGATAGCCCCTATCTGTGTCCCTCCTCCTGTACTCAGCCAGGGACCCTCCATCAGCACATTCCTATTGTTCCCAATTCTGTCTCTGAGAGACAACAGGGAAGACTACAGCCAGAGGGCATCCAGGGCAAACCCCAAAACCTCTGCCTCAACCCAACTACAGCCATGTTCACTTTCAGGCTTTTGTCTCTGCAAAGTACCTGCTCAGGTGACATGTCCAGGTGCCCAGGCAAGCCCCAGGCTTTGGGCTGCCATGTCACTTCCATACCAGGCACCCTGCCCAACACCAACAGGCAGGCGCTTAGTAAGAGTCTGACAAAAGAATAACAGTGTATGGTATTCCTTGGGAAAAATGACTGCAGGGACTATTTCATTGTTTGCTAAACACAATGATCTAAAAAGCAAGGAAATCCAGACTTCCCTCCCAAACACAGTAGTGAGCACAAGCTGCTTCCCAGTCACTGTGACCACAGTTCGGGAGTTTCTTGCCCTGTCCACCAATGCATACCATGCGTGTACACGTTCACAAGCATGCAAATGTGGTTGTCCTTCAGGGGACCACAGGCCCAAATGTATGTGGGGGAGGGCAGGTGCAAGTGGCACAGGCACTCTTCAGTCTTTCTTGGCCTCTGGTCGGTGGGAAGCTGCTGGTGAAATATACAGGTGAAGTTCCATTTAACCAACCAACAACATGCAGCACATTTCCAAACTGCCTTCATTAAATACTCTATTTCCTCTCCCTAGCACCCATCACTCTGCCTTCTGTCTCTGCGGTATGTCCTTTTTGTGTCCAGCTTATATCACTGAGCAGAAAGTCCTCAAGGCTCAACCTCTCACTGGCCATTTGCCTCCTCAGTGCCACCTTTAGCCCACATTGCTGCAGCCTCACCACAGGGCACGGAACACTTTATGGGGAAGGGCCAAGGGATAACAGGTAAGAAGCCTCTAAGAGTATGTGATACCTCCCTCATTTCCTGTGGTGGGAATGCAGTGCTGCAAACATGCAAGGGATCACAGGCCACTGGCTGAGGCGTGCTGGCCAGGGAGTTCTGGGGAAGTTACCACGGGGCACCTGGGGCCGAGCTCCCTCACTCCTGCAGCACCTACGCTAGCCCACCTGTGTCAGCACATGCTGGTGTAACAGCCATACCAGGCAGTTACCCGAGTGAAGTGGGACACGGTGCCTCTCAGTCCTTCCTACCAAGATGATGATTTCAAGAGTGATGGCTCTAGGACTCTTAGATGACTACTGAGCAGAGGCTGGGTGGGAGCAGCACTTGTGGTGCAGCTCAGTGGGTAGAGTGCTCACCCAACACATGCTAGGTCCTAGGCTCTACCCGCAGTGCTACCTTTCAAGAGCAGATGAGCCTGGGAGCTCATTCTATTTGCAGGGTGGTTAAAGTCCACAGCTTAAAGGATTCTTCTACCCAGCTGGTGCCTCTTTCGGGAGTGGAAGGTGAGTGTTCTGATGCCTAACTCCAGCATTCAAACACACTACACACACAGACAGACACTGCACTACACCCACAGCCCTGGGTGCTCAAGAGGGTTAACAAACCAAAGGTGTGCTACACACACAGGCCCTTGGATGACAAGGGTCACAAAAAGAACTCCTTGAGAGAAGTCAAGTGCACTTGAGTGGCAGGAAAGTATCACTGACAAGGCATGCAGACCCTGTGACGATAGGGACAATACAAGCCATTGTGAGAAGTCACAGAAACACCTACAGTATGCATACAGTGAACGTTTCTACGTGCTTGTGCCTGTTGTAGAGGTGCCCTGCACTGAGATGCCCATTGTGGAACTGTGCTTCTCAGTTCTCACCAAAGGCTGGCCATGTTTGTGTACGTCAATGTGAAAAGTAATGCTCAGAAGCACAGGAAGGAAGCCAGCTTTGGAGGTGGTGTGCTGGGGTCTAAGAAGGGCTGGGCTCAGCCACAGCTAGGAATATAATCACCATGCTCATGACTCAGTGCCGGGCTGCTGTGTCTGGCCTATAAACATGCTCCTAGTCTCCCTGGACATGCCTCACACAACCCCTTGAGTGGGGAGGGAAGGGCACAGAGGTTGTTTTCATCTTCCAGTGCCTCTTGTGGACGATTATTAAAAGGCAGGTATTTCCCACAGGAGAAAGCTGGCGCAAGCTTCAGCTGACTGAATCCCAGAAACACATCTATCCCCCCAGAAGCTTCTCCAGAGAGTGTGCTCACGAAGTGGAGACCAGCCTCAGTGCTCCATTGGAAGACAGTAAACAAGCTTTTTCTCTACATTAATCTACAGACCTGTTTGCTCGTGGGCTACTCTTCAGAACCTTCAACAAAGTGGAGCAGGTAGGATCTCACGCTAGCCGAGTAGTCATTTATGAGTCAAGTCCATAGACCACAACAAAAGGCACCCTTTTCTCCGTTATCTGATTTTCCTTTTCCCATGAGTATACTTCCTGAGCCAAGAGGAAAACAATAAACGGTAGCCGAAGGCTGACCCCTTCCTCAGAGGAAGAATGAAACATGAGAACACAGCACAGGAGGGTATCCAAAAAGGGTAGGCTGGTTCTCTGGAAGTTTCCCATAAACTCCTGAGCAGTCTGCTTCCAAAACTGCCTTTCAAAAGCAGCTGTGTACTCATGTACTCATGGAGTTTGAGATGCCATAGTCATGTGATCTATGAATGGAAGGGTGCACCACCAACCATAGTGGATAAGCAGGGCAGGTGCGTGTGTGCGTGTGCGTGTGTGTGTGTGTGTGTACGCACACACGTGCTTTATAGATCTTTTAGGCCCTGCCTCTGCACAGATTCTTTGGAAGAGGCAACCTGGCAGCTTCCTATCACATGGGGGTGGGGGATGGGGGACTTGAGAAGCTAGGAATGACGGCACACTTGTAATTCCTGTACTTGGAGGCAGAAGCAGAAAGACTACTACAAGTTCAGTAAAGCATGATCTATATACTGAGGACAGGCTGCCAAGACTCCACAGTGACACTGTCTCAAACATGCAAAAGTTTAGTAAGATGGCTTGGTGGGAAAAAAACAAAAAACAAACCCAAACCAAAACAAACAAAAACCCAAACCACTTGCCAAGCAAACCATGACCCCGGAATTCAGGAGCTCAGTTAATAGTCCTTGTCCTTATTCAATCTATGGTGAGGAGACTTCCAGATGTTCTACTCTAGGGTTTCACCTTCCTGACAGCTATGCAAAGCAAAGGTGCCCAGGCCTCTGAAGCAGCTCAGGTAAAGGAGCAGCTGCTCAGGTCTCACAGTATGCTAGACTCAAGTGTAAACACTTCAGATATGTAAACTTCAGTGACTGTTTTCAAGAGATGTTGGTTGGTACAGAAGTAGACCCACAAGCGCTGGATGAGGGAGAGCCAAGGCTTTCCAAGGAGTCAGTTTTGACAGTGCCTTCCAACATCACCACCACACAGGCACAGAAACCACTGATGTCATTTGAGCAAATAATGGAAATGACATAGAACCCAGAAGGGGCCTTGAGCTGCTATCATAAAGGAAAACATTGAGATTTATCACAGGCGAAAGGGTGGCTGGTCATACTACTTTCTGTTCAGCCCAAGCTTTTGGAGCCTCTTTTATTCCTACCCTTCCCTGTGGCCAGCATGGGGGAAACCCTGATGCGGTGAGGCTCAGAATGACCAGACATTACCATTATCAAGGGCAGAGGATATTGTGGGCAACACCTTTGAGACACTGGTCTCTCCGTGCTAGACAGGGCTTGAGGGTCTCCTCCATTGTTCCCAGCCCTGTGTCAACAGTGTGAGGAGCTGTACTGTGGTAAAGGCACAGGGAATACAGGCTGAAAAACTTGTTGGTGCATTGGAGCGACTAGGGAGGCAGTCTGCTACATGACTGTTGAGAGCCGGAAAGAAGTTGGTAAGCAGCAAGCACAACTGACTTCTCCATGGGTCATTCAATAGCCTTTCTGCACCCCAGCTTTACCAGCAACATTCTAACAACAAAGACAATTTACTGAGAAGCGTGTACTCACAGGACAACACAAGGGCACTGCCTTTAGCAACTGCCAAAAGTCAGCCCTGCATAACCTCATCTGATTGGCTACCCCTGGACTGAGCCCTTTAGGTCTGCTGACTTCCGAGGCTAGAATCTGAGCTAGTGCTCTGCTCACTAACTTCTGCTTGCTGCCTTCCAGCCAGAAAGTTTTCTATGGCAAACTGAACATTTGAGAAAGGACAGACTTCCTACTACACACTGTAGACAGATTTTATGAAGAAATTATTTGTCAATAAAACTTTTCCTCTGAAATCACTTCGAAAGCCAGTGAGATGGCTCAGTACAGTAGGTGAAGGCAACTGCTGCCATTCTTGATGACCTGAGTTCAATTCCCAGAACCCACACAGTAGGAAAGAACTGATTCCTGAAAGTCATGCTCTGAGCAAGCGCAGACCCACAACCCTCAATTAATTCAAGCAATCAATGTAAAATGACAAATTTAAAGCAGTTTGACACCGTTTAGAAGGACAAGTATACAGCAGGGCAGTGGTGCCACACAGCTTTATTCCTAGCACTGGTGAGGCAGAGGCAGGTAGATCTTTTGAGTTCAAGGCCAGCCTGTTCTACAGAGTGAGTTCCAGGACAGCCAAGGCTACACAGAGAAACCCTGTCTCAAAAAAAAAAAATAAAGGAGAAAGAAAGAAAAAAAGGGATGAAGGAAGAAAAAAGAAAGACTATATGAAAATACAGGTATATATGAATATATTTAGGTAACAGAAAAATACTATGTTCTAAATCAAAATGGGTTTAGAAACGGTATAGCCATAAAGTTTCAAACACAACGCCCAGAGCCCATACATCAGCCTTCTATGGCTGTGTGACAAGGCACACAAGGCAGAGTGGCTTACAGTTATGTCATCTCAGTCAATTTCTATGGGTCAGAAACCTGATGCTCAGCTCAGTAGTTTGGCTCAAGATCTCTCAACAGCTGCACTCCAGGTCTTGACCCAGGCTGTGACTGCCACAAAGCTCAGCTGGGGAAAGGTCCGTGGCCAAGCTTCCCACTGAGCACTGGCAAGATTTGTTTCTCACAAGCTCTTAATTCTTAACCCTGGGCCTTGCTGACTCTTGGTTGTAGCCCTCAATGTCATGTGGATCTTTCCAAGAAGGCACAGTTACCTCTAGTAAGATGGAGTCACTGAGGGGTTGGTGGTTCAGGCCTATAATCTCAGCTACTTGGGAGTTATATATGACAACATATTTATTATCTTCAATTGACTGAAATCACACAACAAACCTCATTTATAAATATTTAAACTAAGTATGTGCCAAAGATCATAAGGAAACAGTACAAACCATGAAGTGTGAGGGTTCTAGGCGGCTGTGGATTGCATCACTGTTGTCCTAACATGAGAGGAAGGCCAACATGAAAGGCCATGCTGTCTCCAGATTTGCTACAAGACCAGGTTGAATGCCAGTTCTCAGAAGGCTTCGACAGGGCGAAACAAATACCAGGTAAGCCTGATGCCTCCTTCCCTACTTCTTTCTCACTGGACAAGCTACTGAGCTGTCTTCCGTGACCACAGCAGAACCCCTCTCTCCTTTGGACTTGCTGTTTAGTACCTTTCCCTAGAAGGAGGTATCTTTAATCCTCAAGATGGTCTGTGTTTCTTTCCCTCAGGGCACCTACAAAAACAGCTGGGGAGTAGGAGTCAGGTCATTCATCCCTGCCTCTCTAGGACTTAGCCACCCAAGGAGAGATGTGGTGTTCCGTCTGTCCCAATGCCTTCACATGACATGCCCCCAAGGAGTGAGAAGCAGCACAGTAATAGACAGAACAAGAGAACAGGTTTGCATGGTCAAGCTCAAGGCCTCCTTACCCTCCAGAAGAGTCCCTGATACATCTGGCTACAGCCCTCTGGCCACCTCCCAGGCCTTCTGAGAACTGGCTTTGGGAGCTCATGGTAAAGATTAAGGTCTGAGTCCCAAAGAAAAGTACTCCAGAATCCATAGTGGAACCTCAGAATGAGACCTATCTCAGTTGCTTTGCTAATTCAGGGCACTGAGCAAGAGTGTGTGTGGCAGTGAGTGCGGCCACGTCGGGAAGCCTGCTCCCACAGAAACCTGTGTGCTCCGAGGCCAGAGCCACATCATCCCCTTTGTGACAGAAGAGATAGTGATGATTTCATGGGAGGTTACACATTCACATGCTGACTGATCCCAGCACATCAGGGTTAGCTCTCATCATGCAAATATGCAGTTATGTTGTGGCAAGAAATATTACTAAAACAACCAAAACAGACAGATTTTTAAACTATTAATCCCGATTACATGAAAATCTAGAATAAAACTGATGCTTTGTCTATCTAGTTATCTTAGATGCTTCAGAGATGAAATACCTCTTTAAAAACTTCCTGAGCCTACAGAGAAAACTAAAGAGTTCGACAAAACTTTGGTACCTACTCTAGTGGCAAACTGGCAGGGCTGCAGTCACCTTTGGGGTGGAATTGCACTCACTCCCATTCTATAGGCAAAAAATTTGACTGTGATATAGGATCCCCAGCCATGATGGTACAGCCAGTGGCCTCCGCAGCCAGCATGCCCAACATAGCCACACCCTGTTTTTCTTAAGTACCTTGACACTAGGACTTGCAACACAATGTTTACAAACACAAAGGAACAAGGCCCTGAACCAGGTTAACAGAAGAAAGCTGTCACAGAGGTCAAGGCACAGAGGACAAGGACCCATGGCAGAGTTCCAAAGGACTTTTACCATCTGTGGTTATAGCTGCATACCGCAGTTGTCAGGCCTTCTGCACTGCACTTACCTATCTGTAACAGTATAGGCGTGACCAGTGCTGTCTCCATGGCGTAACAGAATTCCCTGCCAAACATAACTGCCCCGTGCATGACCCATAGGCGTGTGGGGATTCTGTCTATGGACCCCTCACTTGTGGTCTCCTCTTGGGTCTCAGCCTCTGGGTCTCTGGGTTTCTGAGGGTCCGGCAGGGGCACGGGCAGCTCTTGTACTTGCATAGATTCTGAGTCGGCATTCTGCGGAGCCATTTTCATTACCACCAAAAAATATATATGGATATATATATTTATTCTACCTATATAAATAATACTATCATCTCTCTCCAATGATAAATTAAGACGTCTTCTCGTTCTGCTGCAGGCGCATTCCTTGGCAAGTAACTCTTGTGTTCCACTCTGTACCGCCAGGCGTCTCAACTCCTCACATGAGACGTGCAGCAATGAAGAAGGGTTTTTGGTTGGACTGTAAACATATGGCTTGCTGGCTCACTGTGAGTTAGAGTTAAAAATCCATAAGGGCCACTCAGTTAATACCAGTTTCATCATCATGACTGTGGAGGCGCTGTAGTCACTTCTCTTGCTACGGAGAGGCAGGGATCTGACACACACAAGCGGTCTTCTGTGACTCCCCATCGAGCGGCTAGAGGATCTACAAGAGAGCAGAGACAAGCTGCAGTCAGGGGTGGCTTCTTTGCATACCACACCTGCCACTTGGCCCCCAGGAGTCTGCTCATCATCTCCAACACTCAAAACAAGCTCATGCTCATGGGGCAGCTTAGGAAAGTGGAATCAGAAGAGAAGTGGACAGGAAAAAAAATGCCCACTCTCCAGCCAACACTAATACAATGACACCTGTGTCAGGTATTCTTGTTGCTGGAGGCATCATTGGCATCCTTTCTGGCCCACTAATATCATGAAAAGAAGGTAGAAGCTGGAGAGAGCAATAGACAGAATCACACAAGGATTTATGAGACAATGCCTGCAAATGTGCAATAAAAGGTAGAAGAGGGAGGCTGGAGAGATGGCTCAGCGGTTAAGAGCACTGGCTGCTCTTCTAAAGAACCTGGGTTCAATTCCCACCACCCACATGGCAGCTCACAACTGTCTGTGACTCTAGTTCCAAGGGATCTGACACCAACACACAGGCATACATGCAGGCAAAACACCAATGCACATAGGTAGAAAGAAAGAAAAGAAAAGAAAGGAAGGAAGGTAGGAAGGTGGAAGAGGCAAGCTAGACAGAACAGAAATAGCAGTCCCACACCCTAATAAGCAAGTTCAAAAATCTATCCTGAGGCTGGGTCCTCAGCAGCAGCCTGGCAAGTAGTTCTTGACCTGTCTGGGTAGAAAACACAGTAATGATCAAATAAAAGTTAAAGGAAGGCTGTACATACATGCCGAACTGTAACTTCTAGCAGTTCTGAGATACACCATCTAAAGCGTGGCATTACCAGGCACTTTGGAACACAAGAGCCCAGTCTTGAAGTTTACTTCATTGCAGTTTCTGTGACCAGCTTGTCTCTACTTAGACACACACCATGGTAAAAGTAATGATTCTTAGACATAACTGGTCGTGTCCTTTTGGGAAGGATCCAGAAGTCAGTGTGGTGGCACACAGATGTGAGACCAGTCCCAGATAGGCAGAGGTTGAAGAATCTTGAGCTCCAGGTCTGCTTGGACTATACAGCAAGACCCTGACTCAAACCAGAATGTGCATGCACGCACACATTCACACGTCAGCTGCCCCAATAAGGGCAAAGGTAGGTATAACGCAAGTTTTGATGTCTTTAAAAACTTAGTTATGTTATTTTAAACCTAAGTGTGGGATTTTAGTTTGGGCTTTCGTTTGTCCACAGCTGATAAATGTCTCCTGTAGGGCGTGGTCTTTGACAGCTGGTACCAGACTGCCTCCTGTGGCATAAAGAGGGGTGTGGTCTAGGACTCTGAGGATATAAATATGAGAGCCCAGAAAGAGAGGTGTGGTGTGTGGTGTGTGGTGGGGCGTGTGGCAAGAGGCAGTTTGGAGAGACCAGAGACTGATGGTGTGGCGACCTGGAGGAGACAGATGAAGAGAAACGTTTCAATGACGCCGCTTGGAGGAGACTGCTTGCGGGATCTGCTGTTGGTGGAAACTGACAGAACCCCCCAAAGAGCCTATCAACTCTCAACAGCCGGGAGAAGTAAAAGGGTCTGTGGCCCCTCTCCTCATTACCTAGGGTTGGGGGGTTGGAGGCTCTAGGGAACCCCACATAAAATAGAGTTAAAAAAATACAACAGGTGGGAGTGTACAACACAACAGCCTCTTTGGGAGGTGGACCTCCAGATACTAGGTTCCATCTGAAGGGCTCTAAAAATAGGGCCACTACATCTTGCAGGACAGCATTGGATATGAAGTTAGATCTGTAGGCTGATAGCTTACCAAACATTTCTCGATGATTACTTTGGATAAATTATGTCTAATAATATCTAATTAGTAAAGATAAGTCCTAAGAAGCCCCTCCTCTCCTTGGATGGGCAAAAAACTTGGGGTGAGCACCACTTAGTCATTCGCTGAACAGTGCCCTCAGGGCAGGGTCAGGACAGCCCAAATAGGAAGGTTTCCCAGAGCACCACTTTTCAACTCTTCCCACTCTGTTCTTTAGCTGCCCACCCACCCTTGCAGGCCCACTCCAAACCCCATAACACCCCCAGAAGCAGAGATGCAGCAGTCTTAGCTATACACTCGATCCTCTGTGTCCCTCCATACTGCAGGCCACATCTGAAATCTCACATTTACCCATCTCCTCTACCATATAAACTTCTATCAAGGGCCTGGAGAGATGGGAGAGACAGCTGAGCAGTTAAGAGCCCTTCCTGCCAGAGGACCCAAGTTCAGTTCTCAGCAACCATGTTGGGCAGCTTACAACTACCTGGGATTCAACATGTCTTATCTCTGAGAACACTGGCATGTGTATGCATATAACTCTACATGGACACTCAATACATGTAATTTAAAACAACAACAATAACAAAAAACTAGTTACCTACTTATCTTCCTCTTTCTCAAATTTTATCAGGAGCCACTTTCAGCACATGCTATAAGTAGTGAGGAAACTGATCCTAACCCTAGCTTTGTTACTCTTGACCTCAACCTTTGCCCAGTCACTATCAAGAGAAGCCATATGGTATTTCTTTATGTTAAACAGTCTTATACCAAAACAAGGACCACAGTTCAACTTCTTGGCCCCTTCCTGACAGGGACATTCTTAGGACATGTGTCCATAAACAGATCAGCTGGGTATTGGGCAGGACAAAACTAAAAACTAATTACAAATACTAAACCCTCAAGCTCTGCTCAGTGCCCTTTGACCCACTGCTGTTTTATTCTCAGAGACTTGTGTACCCGAAATGCAGTGCTAAGATTTGGCTCCAGAGTCACTGTAGTGATAGCCGAGATGAAGCAGTAACCTTCTGAAACCAAGCACAGTGGTGAATGCTCGCAATACCAGCTCTTGCAGGGTGGGCAGGAACATGTCAGTTCAAGGTTGTCCCTGGTTACATAGCAAGCCTGGGCTACATAAGACCTTGCCTCAAAAAACAAAACAAAAAGTAAGACAAGACAAAAACAAACCTCCAATACAAAGGTGTGCAAATCATTCTAGGTACTCCATTCCAGTCACTGTTTAACACAGACGCTACTGGCCAGGGACACTTCCAACACCCTGCAGCATTCTGCAGGACTCAGCCATCAGCCCCAAGACTGAGTAATGCCAGCCTAAGGGTTTCTGTAAGATGCCTGGGCTTGAGCCAGCAAGATGGCTCAGAGAGTACAATCTGATATCATTGGAACCCGTAAGGAGAAGGAGAAAAATGACATCTCAAGCTGTCTTCTGCTTTCTACTCACACCATGATATATCTGAATTAACTCCAACCCAAGTGTGCCTAACTTTCTTTTAAAGCCACAGATAGGCACTGTTGTATATTCTATTTAGGTGTTTTGTTTTGTGGGTTTGTTGTTTTTCGAGACAGGGTTTCTCTGTGTAGACTTGACTGTACTGGAACTCACTCTGTAGACCTGGCTGGTCTTGAACTCAGAGATCCAACTGCCTCTGCCCCCCAAGTGCTAGGGCTTTAAAGTGGCAGTACCACTGCCTGGCTTGTTTTCTTTTTCTTTGCTTGTTTTTACAGCCCCTTTAAAAGGTAAAACCTGCTGACTGGTTCTGACCAGCAGAACCTGGACTCTAGGCTAACTGACCTATGCCCTGGAGACAAGTCAACCAGTCTTAGGAATCTCACAATGGAGTAGCTTCTTTTGTTGCCCTAACCGAACAGCTTCTGGGCTTCCAATTCCCACGCCACCTGGCCCCACCACCATTGCTGATGTGTTATCCCTGGCTGCAATGCACAAGACTGAGCTGGAAGCCACGTGCTATCAAGCCACATGCTGGCTCTGAAGATGTGGTGCCCTCAACTAAAGCTAGGCTCCACAGCAACACTACACTTCTCAGACTGTGGAGTTTCATAGCAGCTTACTGGGAGGAGAAGACCAAGTAAGAACAGCAGGTGTTCAGCAAAATGTGCTGCTTCTGGTCACAGCTGGCACCAGGCCTGTGGAACTGGCTGCAAATACCTTCATTTTACCTGGGCAGAACAATGCATGGTAGCACAAGTACAACACGAATGGAAGAAGAAACAGACATCAACCTGGGGGATGGGGGTGAAGTGGGATTCTGGGATGGATGTTCGGGGTTTCTCTATTCAAAGACTCAGAACTTGTGCAAGGTCAGGCCTCAGTTGGCATGTTGCTCAGATGTGCACACAGGTGCCAGACAGCCTCAGCACCCATAGTTTCAGAGGGTAGGCTGAAAGTCTGGCACCCTGATACATAACCTAGCTGGAAGGGTGTTATCATCTTTGAGGGGACTCAATCTAGTCCAGCTCTGGGAAGAGGGAGGCCTATTATAGTTGTCTATGCTCCCTGTATAGTTGTCCATGTAGCCCTACTATGACCCCTGCCTCTCTCCACCAGCTCAAGCCACACTCTTCACAGTGAGCTCTGCTCCTGTCAACACCATTGCAGCTGCTGGGTTGGCTCATATACCATGCCAGCTGTTAAGCAGCCCCTCATGATACACCAGCACCCTCACCTCCCTAACTTGGGTCCTGCTGCTGCTCACACTGGGACTGGCCACACATCAGAAGCCCTGTGGGGTTCAATGAATGATAATGTACCACTGGAAATTAGTGGCAAGGAGGACACTAGTACCTGTCTTGGCCACTCCCACACTCCAGAGTTCTGGAACAGCCCCATCTGGTGAGAGGCACTAGACCCCTCATCCTAGGTCTGGCCTCTCTGGGATCCTGGTCGATAGTGTGTGTGCTCAGTTGGGTACCTGCCACTCACACGGTCTAGATGGAGAGAGAGTAGATTTCACAGAGGCAAATGCCATGAGCACCTTCCAGACATCCTTAAGGAGCAGTTATTAAGTACAAGGCCTATTGAACATGTCCCAATCTGTAAACTAACTCCCAGGCACAGCCAGCCTGTCGCACTCACATTATCCACTGCCAAGCAACTAACCCTCTAAGAGCCAGGGCAGCTTTCCAAACTGGAATTTTTAATAAAGTTATGTTAATAGCTAGAACAAAACATACTCAAGCTGCTGAACAGTGGCATTTCTTCACCAACACACAGGGACTTGACCAACATGGAATTAGAGCTGGGCACTATGGAAAACAATCTCTCCCCATCACAGTATCACCTGGAATAGCCACTAGGCCCAACCTCTCTTCTTCAAAGCCCTAGAAAGTGGCGATTAGACCAAGGGTCCCATACAGTGAAGCAGTTTTGATGTCACACTTAGGAGAAGGAGACCCCAGCTGATTGAGGGATACATACAGGTACCTCAGGAGCTGTAGGGTACAGCTGAGGAAGGAGAAAGGAAGGGATGCCATGTTCCAGGCAGGCACATCCTGCTCTGAAAGGAGGAGAAGTATTTAAGGATGGTGTCCGAGAAACATCAAAAGCATCTCCGTCAGAGCCACTGTCAAAGGCTGGGTGCCAGGCCTCCACTCACACTAGCCTGGCTGCTTGTCAACAGTCAATACTGCTTTAAGCAGAAAGGCAGCCGGTCCCTTTCCCTTTCTGAGAGGCAGTTCACACTCTGCGTTTCCCAGCACTCTCCAAATTATTTTTCCATGTTCATTTCCAAGAACTTTATGAGCATATGGACTTTAAAAGCAGCGTGATGCGCTCTGGGGGAAAAGTCCTTTTGGAATCTGGACTGGATTCAACTTGTTTTTTGGGGAATCACTATCCTTTATAGCCTTATCTTTAGTTCTCTTACAAGCCTGCTCTGAGGAAAGCCCTTGGGGGCTCTTGCATAGCTCTGCACACTTCTTGGGCTCGGTTCTAACTCCACCTGCTATGTCTATGTCTCTCTGTTGGCAAGATTTGTTCTTCCTTGGTCAGTGAACATTTGAGGCTAATAATGTTGCTAAGACTCCTTATGTCCCTTCTCCACGTAACAAAGGCTGCCTTTTTGTATTTTAACTTGTCTAATGCTTTTGTCTGAGAATAAATAAAAGAGTAGAATAGCCAAGTTAAAAATTGCTCATTCCCAGACTTGAACAACAGCATGTCTGAATCCCAGAGATACCTGGCTAGCTCACTCATCCATTTCCCCAGAGACAAGGCAGTCCTGGATTTCACCTTGTCCCCTCCATCTGAACTTATCCAAGCATAGCTCTTGTTTGAGCACTTGGGGTCTTTGCTGTGCTTTCCTGGGCATAAGACCCTACAAGGTGGAAACTCTTCCTTTGTGGGCTCCCCCATATCCCATCTCTGGTATTCTCCATCAGAGCACAAAAAAGAAAAGCAGCTTGAAGAAGCAAGCAGGGTGAAGCTATGACTCCTGACCAGAGGCCAAGCATCCAGCATTCAGTAAGCACATTTCAGGAGAGAACCATCAAGTATCATAAAAGCAGGTTCACTGTCCATAAGGCAATGCCTGCAGAGTCATCTCCTAGTGCAGGACAGCTGTTCCTTGGAAGGAAGTTGGTTCCATGCCATTACAGGAGTGAACACTATAATCACATGCAAAAGCTTCCCGAGAGATACAGTGTAAAATGCCCAGGCATGATGACGTGCAGGAGCGAGGCCAGAAAGACCAGCTGCCTCTGCTCATATAGTTCTGCCTACCTGAGAACATGGAGGGAACAAGAGCAAGCTAGGGCTTCTTCTGGCATATTCTATTAAGTGACCTGTGACACAACCAGGACAGCTTTTCCCTAGTACAGCAAAGAATGCTTCCCTTGGAGCCTATTTCAGCAACTTGCACATTTGGTGACAATTTTGTTACAGCCTGCAGATGTACTCAGGCAAATGCAACGACAATTGTTCCAACCAACAACTTCCTCTATTGTCCTGTTTCTAATGTGAGAGTGACTGATGCCAAAACATGTGACTTCCTTTAAGCTACTGTAGAGAAGTGGCTGGATAGTAGCTCTTGTTGGTACCCCAAACTTGGCTCAGTGTTTTGGGGTGCACTTTTAGGCATGTGATAGCAAACACATTCATGCTGCGTATACACAAGGAGGCCAGTGATTGATATTGGGTTTGGGTTTCTTCCTCAATCTCTCTTAACTGTACATGTTGAGACAGGGTTGCTCATTTGAACTCAGAGCTTGTCAATTTTTCTAGTCTGGCTAGACAGCTTCTGCCAGGAATCCCTGTCTCTGCCTTCCAAGAGCTGTGATGACCAATGGGCTACCATGCTCACCTGGCAATCATGTGGGTGCTGAAGATCCAAACCTGGTAGAAGGTGAGCTCTTTACTTTCTGAGCCATTTTCCCAGCTCCATGGCTGGGAAGTCTCAAGGCTGGAAATGGTTACAACATTCACCAGCACCGTCAAAGTCAATGAGGTACTCAGCCTAAGCACAGTGCAAGGGTGCTGGGGGCATGCTGCACTTACAGATGCCTCCTCCATGGCCCATACATACTCTTATACACATGCAAACTGTGTGTTCTAACTACATTTGGCCAAGTGCTCAGTGGTGACTAGCTTCCTGCAGCACCCACATTCACATGTATAAACAGGCACAAACACACATAAACAGGCAGAAACACACCCTCGGAACACCATGAGTGCAGGAGATGCTCTTTAACTTAAAAGTGCAGTTGTCCAATGAGCCTTATAAGTTGAAAACATCTTTAAAATATGGTGACATGGTGACACTATCTACCCTCTTTCACAGCCTCCTAAGACCTAAATCAACTGCTCACAAGAGCATGCAGAAGCCTGGATCTTTGAGGGACATAGAGAAAGGACCTTACCATATTGCTCCCCTGTTGTGGGGGATCAAAATTCAAAGTTCAAAGTACAGTATGGGGAGAGCGTAGCTACCTGCCTCTTTCACATCAGCATAAATCCAGAAAGTTGCTGGGCACTCTGACAGGTAATCACAGTGTAGCATTAGTACTAATGGAACCACAAACAGCCCTGAATAATGTTCACTGACACAGGCCCCTGGTCCCTACCAGCACCTTTCTACAGATGTTCAGAGACAACACAAACCAGCAAAACTGAACCAATGGCAGCAGACAGCAAAGGATATCAGTGTACAAACCAAAAATTTTAAAAATCCAATTGAATCCAGAGAGTTCAAAGTACCCATGGTACAAATAAAGTACAGCACTCAGCAAGCCTAATGTTTTTAACTGGAAAGCACATAAACAATGAATCGATGCTGTATGAAGATAATGAGAGGATAAGCCACAGACAAGGAGAAAGGACTTGCAAAGAACACAGCTGACAAAAGACTGCTATCCAAAACACACACTCAGAAAACAGCCTGATTAGGGACAGGTTGAGAGCCAGGCAAGGTTGCAAATGCCTATAACCCCAACATATTGGCTACAAAAGAAGGGAGGGTGAGAGAAGTGGTTCAGAATTGGCCTAGGTTGTGTATTGAGTTTGAAGCTAGCCTGGGCTACATGAGACTCTGTGTTAACATTAAAAACACCCCCCCAAAAAAACTGGTCAAGTATCCTAAAATGCAGATCAAGAAGACACCGGTGTATGAAAGCATGCAAAGTTATAAAAAGATGTTTTCCTTTATGTCTCAACTAAGTGCTGGGCCACTACACACCTGCCAGAACTTCCCAAATCCAAATACCAAGCAACAGTGAGGACGTGGTGCAGCCTTGCTCAGTCACTGCTGGTGGAGATGCAAAGGGTGCAGCTACACCACTTTAGGACTCAGGCTAAACTAAACATATCACCATGTGATCTGGAATTACGTGACATGTTGCATACGTTCATGATCCCACAGACCCTACACACAGATGCTAACATGTAGTCTGGTCATGACAGCTAGTATCTGGACGAAATCAAGATGTCTTTCAGTAGAAGAATTAATGAACTGTGAAGGAAGCCAGATATGGCATACATGCCTATAATCCCAGCACTTGGTAAACTGAAACAAGAGGATTATGACAAACTGGTCCACATGGCAAGTTCTGGGCTAACCAAAGTTGCACACAAGAACTGCTAAATGTAAATTGCTAAGTGGCAGGAAATGAGCCTGAAAAAGGAAACAACTATGATTCCAACTCCATGGCTTTCTAGAAAAGGTGAAATCATAGAGACTGTGGAGAGTAAAGGGTTGAGCCCATCCTTCTCCTCAGCTGGCTGAAGCAAGGAGGACGGCATGTACAAGGCCTGCCTGGGCTATGGAGTAAATGTGACACCAGCCCAGGCAACTTATCAGGACCCTGCCTCAAAATAAGAAGTAACAACATTTGGGAGGCTGAGCAAGGGGATCAGGAGTTCAAGGCCAGCTCCAGACCCTATCTTAAAAATAAAAAAGAACAGTAAAAAAAAAAGTAAGTAAAAAGAGGGCTGGCTAGAGACCTGGCTCAATGGTAAAGTGCATGCTAAATATGTATGACACCTTACTTTCATTTCCCAGCACTGAGGAGGGAGGGAATGAATGCTTAGAAATGTTGGAATCCCTCTCTCTTGCCAACAGTGATGGTATATTCCTCTAATTTCAGCACTTGGGAAAGTGAGGGAGGATAACTGCTACAAGTCTAAGGCCAGCCTGAGCTACAAGGCCCCCCATTTAGTGAGGAGAAGAAAATAATCACAAAACCCAAAGACCTACTTCTCACTAGACAAGAAGCTGAAACCACTGTGTCAATCTTGTTAAGAAACTGGCATACCACAATGAAAGTAAACTTTAAGACCAACAAACACTAGAATTCTTTAAGGCATCTAACAAGCTACCATACCCTCCACATAAACTGCATATATATATATATATATATATATATATATATATATATATATATATATGGACTGGTGGAGGGTCCTCAAGAGGGTGCAACAGGAGACACCATTGCTTCAGCTTCACTGAGTCACAACCACCAAGTTCCAGTGTCAAGGTTTGCAGAAGTGGTGTGGGGAGAGCCACCACCCAGACCCTCTTGCCCCTGTCCAGTCAGGATGCCTTATGTACAATCAGTAAAGGTTTTTCCTCTAGCCTGGTGCCCCCATCCCACTAAAACAACGGAATCCCTCAGGGTCTCACAGCCTGTTAGTAGCTCAACTGTTGTTTCTGCATTCTAGTATAATAAACTAGTGGGCATACATCCATGATGTACTGCAAGATTCCAGCAGCTCACAGAGAACACAACTGTCAAAAGGACCTACAGTGAAGCTGTTTCAGTACCAACAGCAAACCCCAGAGGAGCCCTGGGAGGCTCCAGCCAACAATGACTAGCCTCCCCTCACACATCACACAGGAAATCCACCAGCCCCTAAGCTACTACTGGATACCTCAAGGGCTCTAGGCCCATATACAGACCATGGATACTATCAACTCACAGGTGCCCATGTTTACATGGCTGGCACACCATTTCTGGAAGCAACTTTTTTTCCACCTGCAAAGTAAAACATCAGAACTGCCAAGAGAGCTACTGGGAACTCCCAAGGCCTGTGAGGCAGGCAGTACAGCACAGCCTGGCCCAGACATCTAAGAACACAGTCTTAGGAAAGCAGCCTCCTGCTGTACCACCAGCCTCAGCCCCTCAAGTGATGGGGCAAAGAGCAAGAAGCAGCTAAAGAGCCAGGTCGGAGGTAAGGAGCGTAGCCAATCTCCACAAGCCTGTCCTGCCCTGTCCCTCTAACAGCAGGCCAGGGAACCAGCTCAGCTCTCTGCCCACAGAAAACAAAACAGAGCTGGGCAGAGTGGCCGACGCCTGCCATAAACCCTAGAGAAGCTGAGGAAAGAGAACAGCCATGAGTTCCAGGCTAACCTGGACTACAGTAACAAGATTCTGTCTCAAACAAACAAAAGAATTAGAGGGGAGGTATTGGAATTTTAAATGAAAAACCTTTCATGTTGTTTTGTTTTGAGGCCTACTGGTCCCACAGTCTGGGTTCTTCTAGCCTGACTTTCCCAAGGGTGGAAAACATCTGTGATGTTGCTGTGCTCTCGGTTGCTTATTTTTTGAAACAAGGTCTCACAGGGCCCAGGATGGCCACAAACTCTCTAAGTAGCTAAGGGTGACCTTGAACTCTTGATCTTCCTGCTTTCACCTCCCTGACCACTAGGATTAGAGATCTGTGCCAGTGGAAAACATTTTGTAAACAAATTCCCTCCACACTTTCTACTAAAACCCCAAATGTCAAGGGGACCAAGCCAGCATCCAGTATTGGAAGGATCATAACAAAAGCCCACTTGAGGGAAAAAATCACATTGAAAATAAGACAAACACCCCCCACCCCCAAAGAAAAGGATCTCTTCATTTCTGGTTTCCTTACCTGGGTCTGTGTGTTTCTTCAATCTGCACTATCAGCTGAGCAGGAGGTATCTGTTTTTTAATTAACCAGCAATGAACGGTTTCTCCTCCCCTTTTTCTAAAGGTTCCTAGCACTGGGAGATTTGCTGGTTTAGGCCACTAGAGTCAGAATGAAGCTCTGGCTGCCATGGAAACTGCAGCAAGCTTCTAAACTGAGAAGCTCCTGGAATCCAGGCTGGCTGAAGGAAGTTGTTGCAGCTTTAATATAAAACCTACAAGAGTGGCCTCAGACCTAAGTTCCAAGATGAGCACTGATCAGACCCCCTGAGTGCAAGCCAGCTGCCAACACTGATTTCTGTTGCTGACCATGCCTCCATGGGGTCAGGGTAGGAAAGAGAGTAGGGGAAGGAGCTACACGGCATGAAAAATGAAATACAAATCCATCATATTACATACATACACTCAAGAACAGACCTCAAAGTAAGATCTCGAGAGGACAGGAACCCCACAAGGAGAGCAACAGAACCAGAAAATTTGAACACAGGGGTCTCCCCAGGGACTCATATTCCAACCAAGGAACATGCATGGAGATAACCTAGAACCCCTGCATAGATGTAGTCCATGACAGTGTAGTACCCAAGTGGGTTACATAGTAATGGGAGGAGGGACTGCCTCTGACATAATCTGATTGGCCTGCTCTTTGATCACCTACCCCGAGGGGAGATCAGCCCTACCAGGCCACAGAAGATGACAATGCAGCCATTCCTGATGGGATCTGATAGACTAAGATCAGAAGGAAGGAGAGGAGGACCTCCCCTATCAGTGGACTTGGGAGGGGCAAGCGAGAAGAAAGGGGAGGGAGGGTGGGGCTGGGAGGGGAGGAGGGAGGGGCTTATGGGGGGGATACAAAGTGAATAAACTGTAATTAATAAAAAATAAAAAAATAAAAAAAAAGAAGTTAGAGAAACAACACCCTTCACAATAGCCAAAAACAAAACAAAACAAAACAAAAAAACAGACCTCAAAGACAGGACTGCAGTTAAGCAAAAGCCTGTGAAGGCCGCTCTGACAGTGGTGCATATAAAAGCCTAACAGAGGCTTCCATATCCCAAGTGTGTGCCAAGGCAGAAGAGGATGTGAGGCTCAACTGTAAGCAGTGGGAATTTCCCCGATATGACAGTCCATGTGATCAGATATGTGCTGACACTTTTAAAGAGGGGAGGCATGCAGTATGAACTAGTCCCCTATGCCAACACATCCCAAGCACCCCACTGGTCCTGGTGCACCACTTTCTTCCCTGTGCCACCCAGGGCTGCAGCTTCCCTGCTTTGCTGTAGAGCAAAGGGGCAGGACTGCACAGTTTAGTCAGTTCAGCATAACTCTTCCTATCTTATTAGGTTAAGGGCCTTCCTCTGTTGACTGAGTGAGTAATAGATACACTGAGGAATCTGGACAAAGGGACTCAGCCCTGAGCTGGGCATGAGGAGACAACAGGGGCTTCACTATATTACTCAGAATGTACACACTTTAAACTTAACTTCTAGAATTTTCTTTTTAGTATTTTCAGACCTTGGTTGATGGCACATGGCAGACACCAGTAAGTGAAACTGGGAATGGGAGTGGGGGAATAGGAAAGGATTACTATTATATTTGGTAAAATGTTAAATCTAGTTTTCAAAAAGTCCAAGTTTGAATGGATAAGGAAAGCTTACATACAGCTATAGCCTGGGGCTAGAGCTTCTTTTCCCCTTTATGGCCAAAGACCAAACAGCAAGACCAGCACCAGTGTCCCAGCCAACTCCTCACCTGGAACCACAGGCCTGTGAGTCATACATGGCACTGTTTACGACATAGCTCTGTGTCTGGCCTCCAAAGGTAGCTGGGAAGGTGACCTCTGAGGGAATTTAGCACCTTGAGGAGTTTTCTAGGCCCTGCCAAACCTGTTTCCACACAGACCCCATGCTGCTCACTGAGATAGGAGGAGACCTGGTCAGTCACTCCCTCTTCCTTTTCTCCTTCCTGCTCTACTCAGGGACCTACTAGAACCTTGGAACCACTGGCATATTTGTTCCATATACACATGAAAACCTCCACCTCTACGAAGAGGGGGCCCCATTTTCTGTGCTGAGGAAATGCTGTTTGGCACTCCTCTGGCTCTGGAGAAGAATTGGTATATCAGGTCTGAGCATTTTCTTCACAATAGGGACTGCGGCTTGCTGTCCCCTGAACTAACTACCACTGTTCTGAAGCCTCTGCATGGTTGCTAAGATGGTGAACTTGGGCAGGACACAGCATTACACAAAGTACAGTGCAGGGCCGTCACTCAGTACCTGTCGCATACAAAGGAGGTTTTACTCTATGAAGCCACCAATGTCTACACATCCACAAACAGAATCATGTTGCATATTGCTGTCTTCTCACAGGAAACGCCCGATGCTAGATTAAGTTTTTAATGTATGAACACACAGCCAAAGGCACTATTTCAGGCTGGGATGTAGCTCAGTGATAGCACTTGGCAACATGCATAAGGTCTGTTCTTAGATCCCTGGCACTACAAGCAAACAAAAAGAGTGCTGCTTCTATGGGTCACAGCCAGGTTCTTTATGCTGCTCCAGAACTAACTTCAGCTGAAAACAGAACTAAATTATTTTTGAGGACAGACTTCTTGTCTACCCAAACATGCTCCAAGGCTCAGATACACAAAAAGCTGCTTAGCAGTTCCTTCAGCTGGGGGAGGGATGGCTCTGGAAGCACCCCTGGAACGGGATGGTGGCAGGACCACTTACCTGGTAAAGATTTGAAGCTCATTACCAAGGAAGCCATCCCCAACCCCTCTCCATTAAGATGAGAGAAAGTTCCAAAGCTCTGCCCCAAAATACATCAGCTCATCTTCAGTGTTTGAGGGAGAGTACTCACTGGGGCTCTCTTCAAGGATGTGCATCAAGAATCTGCCTGAACACTGTGGACTGCTGTCCCAGAGATCAATAATGTAATTATAAAATAAAATCCCCTGTGCATATAAACCAAAGTGACTGCAGAGAATGGCTTCTGATAAAATATAGATATATGTACACCTTGAAGCAGCAACTGATTAATTCAAAGAATAGAAGATTAAAGCCCAATGATGGAATATAATTTGGATACCAGTTATATAGAACTATTGTTAATTTGTGCAAAGGATCGCTTTTGCTTTTTTGCATAATAAAAATACTTACACTTGAAAAAAAAAAAAAGAACCTGCCTTATACTCCTGGGCCTTGCTCCCTATCAGCCCCATCATCGGAGTACAAGCAGGCAATCTGCTCTATCTCTGCAGGCTTACTTAACCCAATTTCCCACAATACTCTACTCTGATGAGGAACTCATGGAGAGTTTATACAGAAGGCTCCAAGCCCACCAGGGAGGAACTGCCATACTCTTCTTTCCAGGCTAGAAAAGAGACAAGACGCCTGAGCCTGCTTCTTTTGGGTACTGTATAGACATGTACGGGTCAAGAAGCTCTACACAAGCCAGTCATGGAGGACATGTGCAATTTTACTGATGAAGGACAATCAAGAAGATCTCAAGATAGAGGGCAGCCTGGACCTCATTAACAAAACTCTAAGAGGAGGGAAGCAGCTTTACTCCCACAATGCTCCTACAGGCCAAGCAAAGGCCTAATTTAGTTTCACAACTGAAGACATGAACAGGCCCCTTTTACACACAGTCATTTGTCAGAGGACCAGGCCCAGAGCACCAGGATCTGGTCTAAGAGCCAGCAGGATAATGCTGTCTTGAATAAGACTGGAAAACAACCACTTGCAATTCAGATGCATGCACATGGCTAGGGGTTACCCACAGCCTTCCATGGGATAGCATGGCACACTTGGCATGCAGGGATGAGCATGTAGATCTAAACACACACAAAATATTTCTTCAGCCATTCTGGGAGACTAGCAGCCGTCTCAAAGACTGCTGTAGAATCCTTCATAAAAGATGCTTTGTGTAGATTCCAGTCAAATAAAAATGGAGCCAGCATGCTGGGGCATCCCTGCAATCAGTACTCAGAAACAAGAAGATGGGAACACAACTACAGTGATGGAGTTACAAAGCCCACTGCAAAGATGCTTAAGGAATTCTTGTCCCTTATAAGCAAATCTCTCTATTCTGCCCTGGATGTGAAGCTGAAGCATGAATCTTTATGTGGAGAGACGTAGGCAGACCATACTACAATGGGACAGTGGTTCCTCATGCTTGTATGTACTATATGTGTTTCCTGTAAATGCACTGTGAGGGCCACAGTGCAGGGCCACACAGGTACTCTATTCTATAGTCTACCATGCCAGAATGAATACATGAAAAGTGGTCTGCATTTTGCCTCCAATATAAACAAATGGAAATTCACTTGAAAGTCTCTGTGTTTAGACTGCAAACTTCTGTGCCAATTCTACAATGTCCTTTGACACGTTTGTAGTTCACTCAATGCTGCCATCCAGGAGAGCAGGTGCTTTGCCAAACAGCTGGGTAGAGCTCCAACATCTAAACAGTAAGGGAGTAGTCATGTTAGTGAGAGAGCAGTCCCCTACTGCAATCCATATAATTCAACCCAACAGGAGTTCTATACACAGGCTGGTGCCCAAGGGGGTACACAGTGTGTAGTGCCTTGAGTTACAGAAAGACAGCTCAGAGTGTTGGCCACAGCCCAGGGAAGAGAAAGGAACTACAGGCTTGCAAGAAAATGAAATCAGCTGACCAAAGAGGAAGTCCTAGGGCTTTAACAAGGTCTCACTAGGCTGGAGACCCACTCAGGAAGGCCAGGAGAGTCCACTGAGCTCAGCCCAGAACCTGTTACATCAAGACTGGAGAGACTGGGAAGAATGTGGGGCAGTGGGGTTCCAGCCTTCAGGACAACCTCTGACCTAAGACTTTCACCTTAGCTCCCTGCTCTCTAGGCCTCACTGTAGAGTTCCTTACTCCAGCTCTCAACTCCCCATGTACCATCACTGGTAACCCTTCCTTGCTCTTGAAGAGGGACCCCATTTCATTCTCAGACCCATAGGCCCAGACACTGGAAGCCCTCCACCCTCACTCATCTTCCTGTTCTGAGTGCCCAGAGAAAGCAGGAGCTGCTGAAAATGGAAGTCACGTGGATGCCAAGCCCCTGGTGCCCTCCTGCTTCACCAGGAGGCATTTCTACCCATTTGGGAAGTCAAGGGCACTGCCATGTGAAAAGCAGGTTATAGAGGGAAGCCAGCTGTGGCTAGCTTTACTGCAAAATAACATCTACCAGAGTTTCATTTTTTAAGGAGTTCAGGATCAGCACCCATCCTTCAGATCTGTGGTCACCTGCACCACACTCACAGTGGGAAGATCTTCCCAGGTTTTAAAGTGACAGTTCATATAAAGTTGGGGGCTCCTAGTATAAAAATCTGCATTTCTATAAAGCCTGCCAATCATAAAAGAGCATGCCTCGGGGCTGGAGAGATGGCTCAGTGATAAAGAGTACCAGCTGCTCTTCCAGAGTACCCAGGTTCAATTCCCAGCACCTAAATGGCAATTCACAATTATCTGTAACTCCAGTTCTAGAGGATCTAACCCTCACAGAGATATACACGCAAGCAAACATCAATGCACGTAAAATAAAATAAATAAATAATTTAAAACAAACAAAGAGCGTGCTTGGATATATGCATCGCAAAAGCACCCAGTGCACCAGGCATAAGTCCAGGTCTGAGCTCTGAGCATACAGTCAAGGCTTGCCCACAACAGTCAATACTCACATTGAAAACAAAACAAAACAAAAGCCTTTACAAGAAAGGTCAAACCAATTCCATCTGTTACAAGAACTGTTGAATCAAAAGTGGAGTTAAGTACAACTGCCTCAGTTTAAGGCAGTAACTCACTTTCAACAATTAATAAAGTCCTTGTATGTGGTCCCCCACGCCAGCAGTTAAATCTTTTTTTTTTTTTCAGGATAAATGTTAGCTTGGAACCTGCCTACACAAGAAGTGAAAGCTGACAAAGAAGCAGTTTTACAAAAAGAAGAAGAGGAGGAGGAAGAGGAAAAGGAGCAGGAGCAGGAGGCCGCAGGTCACAGCAGTTGCAGGGTGTTGGGTGCCTAGGCTGGGCTCTGCTTCTGGCCTCTCAATCTCTCCAGATTCTCTCTGGAGGTGAGAGAGGCCCTGGGGGCTCACCACCTACAAAGGTGCCCTGCAGTGGCCCTCTGGGCAGGCTCAGTACTCAATGATAAAACAGAGAATGGGAAATGAGCTTATTAAAGGGAGAGATTGAAGATACTTGGGGGATAAAAGGGAACAGTGGGGTCTTCAGTCTGACTTCAACGTATTTTCTTTTCTTTATTTCTCTCTGTAGAGCTTGCTGTCCTGGATTGTGTTCTGTACACCAGGCTGGCCTCAAATTCAAAGATCTGCCTGTCTCACCCTCCCCAGTGCTGGGATTAAAGGCGTGAGCCCCACCAGCTTACTCACCTTAGTTTCTTGAACTGTGTGTAAGTGGTCTCAGGACCAGAGGCAGCAGCAATCAGGGTAGCCTGGCCTTTTTTTTCTCCCCCTCTCTTCTTTTTTCTAGATGTGGTCTAGGCTGGCCTCACATTTGGTGATCTTTCTGTCTCTACCTCAAGCACAGAATCATAGCACATGACACCACACCTGGAAATAGACTGGCTTCCCAAGGACAGTACCCAGAGCTGATACTAAAGGGCTAAGTTTCTGATTTGGAAATTTAAAACTTTAGAGAACTGTTTCTGGCAGAAGCTAAGTTTAAGAAATCACACTTCTGCCCACGTGTATAGGCCTTCCCCAGGCCCTGCTGCTGTTCACAACCCTGCCACCCAGCTCCTGCTAACTCCAGATTCCTTCCGGGTAGCTAGAGCAGGAGTCAGCCATAAACAACAGGATGGCAGGCGGGTAAACTAGGAGCTGTGTAAACTGCACTCTTGGGTGTCTCAGCTTTTCCAGAGATCCCAGGAGTCCACATCAAGGACACTGAGGGCTTCAGGTGGTCACTGAGAGAAGAGCCGCAGGGATGGTTGGTACTCGGTGGCACAGAAGAGAGCTGACATGAGGAGACAGGCCATGACATCTTCCACAGGAATTTTAGGCCAGATCATACGATTTGAGCCTGCTCCTATGTAGATGCTACTGAAAAATGTAACAAGTCAAAGCTAGGATGCTCTCACGCACACCTTATTAGTACAAACCCACTTCAAAATGGGCCCAACGATGGCTTGTTAAGTGGCTTTAAAGGGCACATTCAGCACCATGCTTCCTTCCAACTTCAATATTCTTGCAAACTAACTGCAGGAAAGTCAAAACGAAGAGTGCCAAGGCCTGCCCCATGGCATTAGGCCCAGGCAGAACACACGAGAGGCAGGCGAGAGGTCTAGGGGCAAGGACAGCGCTGGCCTCCTCCTTCAGGCACACTTCAATTTTCTAAGGATGGAAAGTTAGCCACAGCTGGCAAGGCTGCCTGGTGTCTATAAAAGTGTTCCTCCCAGGAGACGACTGGAAACAGACACTCTGAGATACTTTCATTCTTTTCCTTATTTGCCGTTCTGAAAAATAAGCTGTTCTTCCTACTCTGCAATGGAATAGGGTCAAAATCTTCCACAGTCAACAGCAACCCAAAGAAAAAGAGCACCACATCCAAGATATTTCCAGTTTGGCAGATGGCCCAAAGTAACTCTATGCTGTTTACTTGGTACGAGCAGAATTCGCCCGGGGATAAAAACCTAATCCTGTAACCAGCCAGCCTGTGTTCCTGCGTCCTGGAGACAGAGGCTGAGGCACAGGCGCGTCTCACCTCCTCCTCATTCCAATGTTCCTCTGTCTCTGTGGTGCCCACCACCTTGAAATGTCCACTACAGGCCCACTGTGGTGTGCAGAGCCTGCATGTTCCCAGGGCTTGCCAAAACCACCCATCTAGGTGATCTATCAATCCATGCAGAGGCACAGCTAGCAAAGGCCTGCGCAGAATGGCCTGAGGGGCTGAAAGCAGAGCAAGTCCACCTGCTCCAAAGGGGGCAGACATCTCAAGACAGGGTCCTCCTGGGCCTCCCCACCTTTCAAGGATGCTCCAATTTCTGATGTGACAGAACACATCCCTCCTTTGCTATGGGGCTTTCACTGTAAACTCTCCATAACAGCAGTGAAGGGACTCATGCATGGGAACAAGAAAGGCTACACATGTGGATTAAGTGCCTCACAACAAAGATGAGCCTAGGCCCTTGCCCCAAAGCCAGAGCCTATCGCACATGTCCAGAGACCTGCAGGGCACTCCTAGGTATATAGCCACCAGAGTAGCCTGTTGTAAAGCCTGTGTGACCTATATCCAACAGAGCCATAACCCACTGCCTCCCTTACACATTGCTTCCCCAGGACACACACCTATACATAAGCAGTGCTCAGGGAGACAGGTCAACAAAAGATACAAAATAAAAAATAGAGCATATATAGGATGGGACTCCTGAGGTAGGGAACAAAGCTAACAGGCTGAGAGAAGGAACACTCTCCGCAGCTCCCCCAAGGGTCTGCTCTCCTCAGCAAGGACATTTAAGGCATTACATTTCAGTCTTTTCTCATAGAAAATCCTCAAGAGGCCAAATGGCCAGCTTCAGCAATGGTTCACAATGCCCCTCCACATTCCCAGAGCCAGGGAGCAGGCTCCCATCTCAGTTTCTTTTGCGGACACTGGATCCAGGAGTTGAGACAGATCGTTAGCAGGGGCAGTGGTGAGGGGCAAACATAGGGCACCCAGTGGATCTTCTCTAGCCTAATACACAGTTGGCATGGGTGGTGGAGGTCCAAATCAATTTCAATCTCAGGATCTAGTTGTGCAAAGTACCTAGAGTTACAAAGACATGAGGGGAGAGAGGCCATTGTAACTCCACTGTGCCAGGTCCCACATCTCTGCTAACTACCTCTAGCCTCTAGAAGAGCTGGTCAGAGCTCATAGCTTCTCTTCTTCCCCAATGTTTACTGGAACTAAGGACAGTGTTCTGAAAATCCTTGACCCTTAACATTGGCCAGCATCCTATACAGGGAACTCTAATAGGGCTCTAAACCTGTCCTTTGACACTTGTTCTGACCTGTGGCCTCAAATGCAGTCATTAAAAGCAAATCGAGGAAGTGGTCAGCATACAAGCCTTCATACAACATGCTAGCGAGACCTTTTAAAAAAATTCAGGGGGTGGACATAGCAGCACACACCCACAGTTCCAGAACTTGGAGGATCATAACAGGTTCTAGGACAACATGGGCTACAGTGAATTCCAGGACAACCTAGGTTATAGTGAGATTCTGTCTCAAAAACCAACACATAGACCTGGAGCGATGCTCAGCAGTTAAGACCACTTACTGCTCTTGCAGAGGACCCAGGTTTGTTCTCAGCACCCACATCAAGCAATGTACAACCACTTGTAAATCCAGCTCAAGGGGATCCGATGCCTTCTCCTGGCCTCCACAGACACAGCACTCACATGTACATTGCCACACTTAGAATATGCACAATTAAAAGTTAAACTAGGAGCTAGAGAGTTGGCTCAGTGGTTAAGCACACGTGTTGTTCTTGCAAAGGACCAGGTTCAATACCCAGCACCCACGCGGATGCTCACCACCTTGGGTACCAGGCACACATGTGGTGCACAGGTGTGTACACACAGTCAAAACACTCATACACATAAAAAAGAATAAAATAAATACATAAAATAATAGTTAAACTAAAATCTTAAACAACACACATACCCCCTTTTTTCTCTTCTATTGAAACTACTCTTTTTTTGAGACAGGGTCTTGCTAAGTAGCCTGTGCTGACCCAGAATTCAGAAACCTCTGGTTTTAGCTTCCTAAGTGTGTGCTATCATGTTCAACTTATTAAAATTATTTTCAATGAAGGAAATGAAAGTACTAGCAAAGAAATCCTTATTTTTCAAAAGCCACAGAAACATCCAGGACCTGTACTGGCTCCTAGTCCCTGCAAAAAGGCCATTGCCTAGGGAAGGGGAAGAACTGGAGTCAGTTGCTGGTCACTGGCTGTGGCCTTCCCCTACATTAACTTCTACCATTCTTTGCAAAAGCACTTACACCTCAGTGGAAGCCACCATATAAATTATCAGTGCAGCGTCCACTGGGAACATCTCCAGGTCTCCATGGTTTGCCCTGCCCAAGTCAGATTCCTTAACTGGCTACTGAGAAACTTAGTAACAGCTTGAGCAGAGCAGGATCCCAGGGCCACATGGCCTCCAGCAGGTCATACAACCTCCTCCAATAGCAGGACATCGTACCAGAAGACAGCAAAAGCTGTCTACTGGGGCAAGGCCCAGGAGAAGGGCCCACAATGCAAACTCAGCACACCTCACTTTTTCCTCAAAAACTAAGTTAGGGAGAAGACATGGCTGTAACTTGGCAAACCCTGCCAGGGAACGCTGATTCACAGCTCCAACACTTGCTGCCTTGACTGCTGACAGGTGAGCTCACATGGTACTGAAAGTCATCGCCAAAGCAGATCAGATCTCACTCTACCCCTCCCCCACTCTTCAGGTCAGCTGAGCCACAGGAACTAACCTTTCAGAGGACTCCTAGAGCAAGCTCCCAGAGCTGGGCACTAGGCTTCTGATCAGTGAGCTGAGCTGCCAGTATGTATATTCAAACACAACAAATATGAAACTTTTTGGGTGTTTGTAAAAAGAATATATTCTTTCAGGTAGGTGATAAATATTGAAAAGAAGTGGAGTGTCCTGGCCAATGCTAAAATTCTGATACTTAGGGGGCAGAAGCAGGAGGAATACACTGAAATAGAAGTCAGCCTGGGCTACAGAATAGTGAGTCCCAGGACATCCTGCGTTATATCACAAGACTGTCTCACAGTGGGATAGTGGCGGACTGGAGAGATGGCTCAGTGAGTAGAGACACCTATTGCCAAGCCTCAGAGCCTGAGCTTGATCCCCAGACCCATGTGATTGAAAAAGAGAACCAACTCTCTTTAACCGTACCTGATCTCCACTTGTGTGCCTGCACACACATACAATATTTTTTTTTCTTTTAACTGGTCCATAAAGGCTATAAAAATTAACATAAGCTGCGCTTGCTAATCTCAGCACTGAGGGGATAGGGAGTTAAAGGCTAGCCCACTCACCCACATGTGGTTCTCCCCTTAAACCCTTGCTATTTCAACAATAGCAATACCTACCAATACCTCTTCCACCTCTACCTCCCAGGCAAGCTGGGAGCCACCTCTCAGCATCCTGAAACCTGGATCCAGCTCCACACAGGAGAGACCCAGTGCTCTAACACTAGCGACAGATAAGCAGTGCTCACGCTACCTCCCAGTCATCCATCTAGTTCTGCTTCAGCCCAAAGGAGCCTGATCTGTTCCTGCTCCTGTGAGAGATGTCTGGGATCCCCACAGAACATTCAGCTATATTCCACAACATATCAACAACTCCACAGAAGCAAGAAAGCCCTTCCATCCTCGGGACTCATTCATGGGAACTGCAGAGACTGTGTGTTTGGGTTCATCTTCGTCTCCCCGCAGACACTGCCTACTCAACTGCTTCATGTGGGTGTGTAGCTAATGTAGCTGAAACTCACAAGGTGCTTCCTATGAGCCAATTTCTTTTCTAAAAACTCCATCTACATGAGCTCACTAACCTGCCAGCAATCCCATGTGGGAACTCTAGCATTACTCTCATTTTACAGAGAAGAAAATAAAGGAGGAAAGACAAGAGCAGAAAGATGTCAGAGCCCTTCCTCTCCCTCCCTTCCTATACTTCTGTCCTGTCTGGAGCATTTCCAGAGACCCCAGCTTCCTTAGAGAAAGGGCAGGCTGAGTTAGTCACAAAAAATTGGTGCCTGGTGTGCATCATAACCAGTCTAAGGCCTATCGAGGAAAACTTCAAGCCCTCAAGCACCCAGAAGAGGAAGAAGGGTATGGCTGGTGAGGCCTGACCAGCTGCATTCTCAGGAGCAAGGCCAGAATGGTTCTCCCCTCCTCCTCTTCTTGTCTGTTGAACAAGCGAATCTGAGAAAATTCATGAGAGGGAGGGGGGCAATAAGAGAAGGAAAGGGCAGCCAATGAAGGAGCCAGGTCCTCCCCCTCCAGGTTTACAAATGCCACCAAGCTTGGTCAGCAAGCAGTTGCCATACACACAGAAGGCAGACAGTCCCACAGTCTGGGAGGACATCCAAACACACCCAAACATTCATGGGGAGCTAGACAGAGAGAACACCTGACTCCGGGAAGGTGACTGACACAGTTGGGCAGCCACCTGCATCATATAAGCTCCACTCTTCTGAACACAGAGATTTAGGACAAATTAAGGACTCTAGCAAAGTACTCATCAAGCAAGTGGGAGCAGGTACAATCTCAAAGCAGAGGCAGTTCTTCATACTGACACAAAACTTCCAAAACACAGAGAAAAACAAAAAAGATAAACCAACCCACATCGATGGGACTACAAGGATATGGCACTCTGAGCTAATGTAGGTCCAAAGACAAACTGGGATGGCCTGTCAATAAAGAAATGAACCAGTAGCTAGGCGTGGTGGCACACGCCTATGATCCCAATACTCAGGGAGGCAGAGGCAGGGAGATCTCTGAGTTTGAACCCAGCCTGGTCTACAAAGTGAGTCCAGGACAGCCAACGCTACACAGAGAAACCCTGTTGCAAAAACAAAACAAACAAACAAACAAAAACAAACAAACAAAAAAATGATCTAGTACTAGCAATAGCAGTACTAGATCCTTCTGAGAGGTTCACTTTTAGGGAAGGCAATGGAGCTTTGAGGGGCGCCCTCTGCCACCACACCCACCCATCAGAGCAAGTCCATACAGTTATCACACCTTCAGTCTATACACCATGCTGCTTTGGGTCCAAAGCTGATACCCTGCCCCAGTCCTCCTCAGGCTCTACCTGTTGTTTTTGGCATATGGCAGGGGCTGGACAGTTGTTCTGTCCCTAAGGTACCCAGCCAGCTAGCTATCATAGTAGCATTGCCTAGATTGGGCATGGGTGCACAGTTTTCTGTGGGAATTCTCTTTTATGTGAAGCCAACAGGATGCTGGGTGAGACACACAGGATGCTAGGTTGATGTGTAAGGTGCAGTGAGATCTAGCCGGTGACCCACAGGTGGCAGTTCTAAACCATGCAGGGAGAGGGTTAGGAATGCCCTATTTCACAGGAGGAAAAATGGAAAGTATAGGAATGTGGTCCAAAGGAACAGGGTACAAACCTAGCACACTATGGCCTAGAACCTAAGTACACAGATAACCCTAAGAAAATGGCTCTATGGAGCCTTGGGCACAGAGACCATAGCCATGATGGTTGGAGGAGATGAAGGAGGAAGGGCAAGCCTGCACTTCTGAGAAAGGTCACTGTGTAGGAAAAGAACAGAGAGCGGCTAGGAAGAACCAAGTGGTCAAGAATGCTAGACTTGTATTCTGTCACAGAAGTAAAAAGATACAGCTAGTGTAACATAGGAGACTGAGGCAGGATTGTGAGTTCAAGACCAGCCTAGGCCACAAAGCAAGAGACTATCTTGAAAGAAAAGGAAACTGTAGACTGACCAAAGCCCATAAGCCACAAGTAAGAAGTGCTACTATCTAAAGATTGGTTCGTCATGGGAACAAGAGGTGAATGCCACAGCCTGTCAAGGACAGAGTGATGGCAGCAGTAACCTTTATAGATGGTGTAACTGAGTTCTCTTGGGCCTGCCTGCCAGGAAGCCAGCTGCTACATCTGTAGAAGCCACACTGAACAGGAGCAGGCTTCCTGTCACAAGAGGAACTAAGCGGCTACATGTTAAAGACTCTGGAGGACCCTATATCTGTGGCCTCTGCAGAGGGGTCTCAAGGGAAGCTAGTGAGCAATGCTGCAGAGAGCAAACACTTCAGCCCTCGAGCCCAGGCAGGAGCACAAGAACAAAGCAGCAGCATCTCATCCCTGCTACCCCTGTGGTCAGCAGCCAGCCAAATACCACCTTTGATTCGCAGGCCACAACTCAAGGGCTCTTGATAGATAGGCTCAGACCCCAGGCTGGCCCACTGCAGTCAGTACGTACCAGATATTACTGAAACAAAACATTAACTTCTGCGGAACTGGGGCCCCAACAACCAAGCGTCCCCGAGAGCGTTACAGAAAAGGAAAGTGAAAATGTACTATAGAACTATACCACCTAATACAATGTACCTACTTCAATGTACACATAGTATATGCAATTTATACATGTTCACTACAACAGAGTTATAGCACAGAGCACATCAATGTAATATACAAGCTACCATCTACAGCAAGATAGCAGCAGACTATGTACAAAGGAATACATTTGGCATACAGATATATGTATCTACACAGTCTCTATCTCTGCTGTCCATACCCCTGGCTTCTACATCTACTAACTCAGCCAACTGCAGGTAGAAAATATTCAACTAAATTTCATGTGAGCTGAGAACAGACTTTTTTTTTCCTTGCTATAATTTCCTAACAACATGGCTGTTTACACAGCATTTAGTCTGTGTTGGGATTAAAGTCACCTAGAGATGACCTGAAAGATACAGAACCTCGCAGGTTACATCCAAACATGCCATTTGCTCTAAGGGGCCAAGGGATCCACAGGCACCCTTAAAGGCTGGCTATAGTTTTTAGGCCTCCAAAGGCAGCATGGTGCTACACATCTGGCTGTGGGATTAGGCAGACATACAGGTACAGGTCTGAGCAGGTTTCCTCTCCAGGGCTCTACAGTACTGGCAATAAGGTCCCACAGGCTTCAGGTTCCAATCATTCTCCCCTCTTCTCTGCCCAGAGCTGCAAGTTCCACTTTGGGTAGCTGGAGAGATGACTTCGCAGTTAAGAACACTGGCTGCCTCTTCCAGAGGTCCTAAGTTCAATTCTCAGCACCCATATGGTAGCTCACATCTCTTTCAGAAAAAAGAAAATTTCACTTTCCATTCCTTCACTGCCAAGTCTTATCTCTGCCACATTCTTCAATGTGACATTGCCTGGATCTCTCAAGCAACCTTGACTTTCTGTGGTGTTCACTGCTAATTTTAACTCCCCTAAATATCCCCACAGAGATGACACAACAGCATTCAACAGTCACTTTGCATAGAGGCCAATCCCACAGTTTTGCAGATATGTGAGGACCTGGCATGGACAGAGTTCTAAGGCCACAGAGATAATTAATCCTGGTCAACATGACAATGATAGATACAACAAAAGCTATAAGGGTGACCATTTCTGGCTTGATCTCTTATGGGGACAGGGCAGAGGAATGGCCTAGCAGACTGGCAGCTAGGTGATTCACAAGTTCCCACAGCTCTGATGACCAGACCATGTGGCCTCCATCCCCAGAGCCCAGAGACTGCACAGCAGCCTACCCTATCCAGAGAGAGGGCAAGCTGGAGCCTCCCTAGGTGGGAATTAGGGTACATGTGATCACTACAATGTACACAAAACTGTGTCAATTTGTGTTGTGTGATAGAGGCACAGCTCTCACCAGCTTCCAAAAAAACACTTGTGGCAAGGAAAAAAAAAATGTCCCAGGCTGGGGACAGGGTGTTGAGGGCAGCCTCGTGACTTCAAAAACTGGTTAAAGGACTTTCTGCTGTGGTGTGGTTATGACATCATCTTTTTTGTGCTTTTTAAAATCTACCCTCCCCTCTGTTGTTGCCTTTAGTACTTAGTTGAGCAATTTAGGTTTGTACCAAAAAACAAAAAACAACAACGAAACAAAACAAAAATCGGAGGAACTGGGGATGCAACTGAAAGGCAGAGCTCTTGCCTGACATGTATGAGGACCTGGGTTCCATCTCTAGCACTTAAAAAACGAAACCCAAACAGGAAAAGAGAGAAGCCAGGTGCAGTGGCACAGCCTCTCCCCGGGTTTAGGCAGGAAGATACTTGAAACTACAACTTTAAGAATAGCCAAGAAAAAAGATAATATAGCCCAGCCGTGGTGGCGCACATCTCTAATTTCAGGAGGCAGACACAGGCGGATCAGGCAATCTGCTAGTTCGAGGCCAGCAAAATCTAAACAATGTGCACCAAGATAGCCAGAGCTAAACAGTGAGATCTTGTCTAAAAAAAAAAAAAAAAAAAAAAAGGAAGAAGAAAGAGGAAGGGGGGACAACATATTAAGACCTGCCCTGCCCTTCTCCTCCAGGGAAAAAGACAGTTTTTAAGTCTGGGGAACTCTAAAAAGCAGGCCAGGTCACCAGGCTAAGGTCCTTTTAGAGCTCAGCAAACACACTTGCTGGTATACGAGAACATGGGCCAAACTGTGTTTTCTAGAGGCAATCCCAAGGGACAGATACAAGTATAAACAACTATAAGTAAAACCAGCACTCTGTATATGTCAAACCAATCGAGGGAGGCACACAGGTGCTAGTGTCCACAGTAAGGCCGAGTGTTTTGCTGGCTTGGTTTGGACCTTCTGTGTATGGCCTTAGCTCCCTGTTTTGAGAGGAAGCCCAGGACTGGTCCTCTGGAGGAAAGGCGGAGCTAGCAACAGACTCAGCAAAATTCTGGTTTCACATTTCATAACCAACACATTCCCATACCCAGATAACCCGTCCTCTCACCTCCCCCTTTCAGCTTAAGCAAGCTGCCCAGCACATCCCCTTCCTGCAGGTTCCAGAGACTAGGCCTATTCTCTCTGCCATGCTTGGCTCTTGGAGCCCCGGCACCTGCCTGCTAGGTGTGCATGTAGGCTGTGAGGCCACCTCAAGGTGCAGCTGGCAGAAACCAGGGCCACACAATGTTCACAGCTCAGTCAGAGAAAACGTCCCCAGAGAGGTCACAGCTGTAGCCAGACCCACCACACCCCTCTGAGTCCTGCCTTCTCAGCTACATTGTTCTTCTGCTTCTCCCTAAGACCCTAAGCACTCATGAACTCATGGCCAGTAGCTCTCACACACAGAGGGGCCCTGCCAAGTGACTCCAAGGGAGAATGGCCAAGCACTCTTTCAGAGCAGACAGGGTCACCATCACTTAGTTCGCTGTACTCCTCTGTTGAAGGCCCAACACTTGCCAACCCACCTCTGAGGGTTCTGATTCTGTTCTTCCCTATGCTCCGAGCTCTAGGTGTGGAAGCTCCCAGCAGGCTTCTCTCACCCTGAACTCCTTCCCAGAGTCCTGCCATTAACTCTACTCTTTCCCTCCTCTACCCCTAAGAGTCACACACTCCCTAACAACAGAATCTTTCAAGAGTAGCAGTCCCTTTGCACATACACGACCTCATGTGCCTGTGCACACACCAGGTCTCCATAGGGCCCCAGAGCCATTAGTGATTAAAAAACAAAACAAAAAACCCAATTGTGCAAGAGGCTCACAGCTATAATTCCAGCACACAGGAGGCAGAGGCATTTTGAGACCAAGCTGGAGGTACAGTTTAGTGTGACAGCGCTTGTCTAGAACACATGAAGCCATATTATCAGACCCAGGATCACTGAAAGATAAAGAAAAAAGTTATTTTTGAACATGGGAATTAGAGGTTAGCTTCGGCTATATAGTCTAGACAAGACTGGGCTCTAAAGTCAAGAGGAGGCCAGGGGGTTCCAACAAAAACAAACAACAGGGGGCTGGAGAGATGGATCAGTGGTTAAGAGCACTGGCTGCTCTTCCAGAGGTCCCTGGTTTAATTCCCAGCACCTACATGGCAGCTCATAACTGTCTGGTCTATAACTCAAATTCCAGTGGATCCGATTCCCTCACACAGGTATATACGTAGCACCAAATGTACATAACAATAAATTTTTGAAAAATTAAAACAACAAAAATCAAAAGGGAGGCAAAACTTAGAAGTCTGTCCTGCTTTGGCAAAGGAGGCACTGGACAGTCTAGAGAGGGCAAAAAGAACATGGCCATGGGGTGGGGGCCACGAAAGCTACGGGCTGGTGCTACAGGCTGGGGTGCAGGGGACTGCAAAAGGCAAGTAGTACTATAGAGTGGAAAAGTTCACTCAGAGGCTGAGAACACCTGTCTTCCCCGGCTTTATCATGCCTGTTTTACATGTGTGAGGCCCCTGAGCTGAGTGTCCAGAGTCACATAGCTTGACAGGAAGGCATCAAGTCCTACTGCTACAGGGCTCCAGGTCCAGACTAGAATATCCAGGCCACCATTCTCCCCTTAAGTGACCAAGGTAGAACCTGGTTTACCAGGAAAATGGAGGAAGCCTTTTGTTTTAGATGTATGTGGCATAGTTCCCTTACACTGAAATGGTGTCACAGAACTTTAAGCATGTGGCTGGTGTTACAAAGACATCCTATCCACAGTCCTTCCACCTGCTACCATGTGGCAGAACCCAAGACACAATGAAGCTGCCTGCATCATGGCACCCAGAGGTATCTGAAAAGGTTTAGCCAAGCCACCTCACCTCTGTCTCCTGAGCTGCCTGGTAGCCAAGCTGCCCACAAGCTGCAAGTCCCAGGGCAGGTGACCCAAACACACTACCACTGTTTCCTATGGGCTGTTTCTAAGATGAGACCCACAGGTGGACAGAAACAAACTCAAAGTGCTAACTGCCACAGAAGATGGCTTTCCAAGGTCAAGGACCTCATACTCCTCCCTGGGATCTGGTCTGGTCTCCTGGTTATGAGGCAAGGAGATATGTTCCTGTCAGCAGAACTCTGACTAAGCTACCAACCAGGTGTGACCCCCTTCCCAGAAAGCTGAGGGTCAAGCCCTGTTTTTTATCATCACCTATCGAAACAACTGGAAACAAGTAGAGAGGTCCTGCCAACTCTACCTTCTAAAACAGCCAACTGCTGCTCAGCTACAGCCAAATGATGCCTTGGTCCCCAGAAGAGATGTACACAGCACCCCTGGCTCTAGAACCCCAAGTGCATATTTTATATATCCTACAAGACTAAGGTGACTTCCCCACCTCATCCCACACTGTGCTTAGCACACTCCACAGTAGAGACAGTCAAGAGCCAGATGCACAGGTAAGGACTATCATAGACTCCATGCAATAGGGGTGATTGGAAGTGCATGTAGCACTTCAGACAGCCAGTGCACACTGGGCCTGCAGAAACAGAACCCCACAGCAGGACAGGAATCATTTCAAGACATGCTAACTATCTACATGCTGTGCCAATTAGGTTCTATGGTGACTAAGATCACCCACAACTAAGCAGAAGAGTGCTATGGCCGGAAAGCATATACCCTCCACAGTCACCTGCTGGAATCCTACCCCCAAAGTGGTGGGGATTGTGAGGTGATGATGAGATCATGAGAGTAGAAACCTAAGTGAAATCCTCATCATCATGAAGAAGTTGGGTTAAGGCCTTGTTCCATTTGCAGCAGGCTACAGCCATCAGGCATCTCTTTAAAGCACCACATATTCCTTCCCTCAGCAGACAGTCTGAGACCACCCTGCTCATGGGTCTCCAAACTCCAAGCCCATGGGAAGAAAACTGCCCCAGCCTATGATCCCATTGCTAAGATCCTCATGTCCCACTAAATTCAGTACACCATTCTAGAAACACACTCAGTTCCCAGGGTGGCCTTGGGACCAGGACTCTCCAATCCAGCATCTAGTGTCATACAAAATATAAGCATCACAACTGCCTTCCCTGAAGCCACTAAGCTCCAATGCACCAGGACTCCAGGCAAAAAGGGCTACAGACGGGCACAGGAACTCCCTGCCTACTCCCAGGCAATGCTCAGCAGTATAGCAGGCCTAAGACTAAGCAAAGCAGAATTATGGGCACCAACAAATCACCAGGTGGACTAGGATCTGAGCAAAGCATGGGGAAGCCTACATTCGCTGTTCTCAACTGTTTTCCTGTGCCATTCTATAGTAGAAGCCATGGTCTATACTGATGGCTTTCAGTCTCCCACAGACTCACATAAAAACCCTATCTGGGCCTGACACCACAAACCACCATCACTCTTAGCAGGCTTATCAGGACACAGACCCCCTGGCGAGCGATGGCCCAAACTGTCAGTGTGGGCTGATAACTGTGGTGACAATGTCACCCATCTGCACCCACAGCTGCTCCTACCCAGGAGACCTATGGGCAGAGCTTCTTTCTCCCCCACATCTTCCTCCATTACTAGTGACACTGCCACAGGCACTCTACTTCTTCAAAACCAGCTCTGATTTCATTCTGCACGTGGTTGGTTTTAAGCACCACCTCATTCCAGCACCTTTCACACACACAGAGTATTAGGAGAAAGATTACACTCAGAATTATAAAAACAAGCCAGGGATGGTAGCCATATGCGTAAAATCTCAGCACTTGAGAAGTGGAGGCAGGAGATCAGGAGTTCAAAGGTCAGTTTCAGTTGTCAGCCTCAGCTACATAAGGCCCAGGCTCAAAACAACAACAACAACAAAAAGTTTTTAATTAGAAGCATGGGGCTGGGAATGTGGCTCTGTGGTTGGGTGTTTGCCTAGCATGTAAAGTCCACCAAACTTTTCAGGGCATGGTGGCACATGCCTGAATCCCAGCAGTCCCCAGAGCTTAGGAGACTGAGGCAGAAAGAGGACAAGTTCTAGGCCAGGGTTGGCTACAGAACAAGACATGTTGAGATAAGACGAAACAAAACAAAAAGAATAGTTCAGACTAGAAACATGTAGATAGCTGTAGGTGTTGGGTAACAAGTTGAGATGACACTATCACACTGTTTTGTTCACCTTTCTAGGTCTGAGAATAGCAATAACACATTTCAAAATCCTTCTGATCAGATGAGGTACCTGCCTAGACATCTTCCAAAACTAGCCCAGGTGAGATGTCACTCAATGTTCTCATCCCTGTATGTCTCAAGGCTCACTGTGTCCAGGTATCTGTCCACACAGAGGCATCATCAGGGTAGAATGGATCTCAGAACCAGCCCTAGCCAAGCCTAGTTGACCTGATGGGAATGATGACACAAGGACAGAATTGGGCACCAGGGCAAGCTCACCAAGGTCACTGGCCACTGGCAGTGTTACATATCAGCAGTAACAGCACTAGGGGATTACAGAAGGGGATAGCTGCTTGTCCTCACAGCTACAGGGAACCAGGTGAGACAACACAAGGGCTAAGCTAGTGAGTATCCCATCCCCAGCTTAAAGATCCTTCCCACCATACTCCTAAGAGCCTAAGATGAGCAGCTGAGCAGCCAGTAGCTAAGAAGAGCCTCCTCCAGCAGCAGGCACTCTCTAGGTATGGGTAGCAACAGCAAAAGGGCCTTGAGCAGGAATGCAAGGAAGAACATTTCTACATTTCCCTGGGCATTTTAAGTAGTGATTAACTTGAGACCATAAGCCATGAATATCGACACATCTTGGGTATGCACCAGGCTTGCCTACCCATGATGGAGTTCTGGGCAAGCCACTTAACCTTCACATTCTGAGTTCTATCAGAAGGCTCAATGCTCTTTGTGTTAGTAGCTGTCACTCCTACTCTTCAAGTGCCTACTCCACAGGAACAAATATCCCTTGATCTCATGGTTATCACATAGAGGCTGAGGCTGTGAGCAGTGGCGGTTTCTGGGCCAAGGCCTCAAAGTCAGGGCTGGCCACTCCCTGTACTTCTCCCAGGACAAAGCTGGGCTCTGAAAAGCTCCCACTGAAGAGTAAAAGGTGCAGGCCCTTCCCCACCCTCTTCAGAATTAAGATCACTTTAGCTATACATGACTCATTCAACAAGAGTGGAAATGCTTTCGATAGCTTTGCAATTCTCTGCACTCTGCCTTAAGGACACAACTGTTGGTCCCCATTCCACACGTTTCCCCCGCCCCCTTCCAATTACAGGCTAAACAGGCAGTATGTTGAAAAAAGGACAGTTTGACTTACAGCCTGACCTCCCTGTTCAAGCTCTCCCCCAAGTCAGAACGGTGCTGAGCAATGGCAGAACAGGAACAGGCCGGCCCACTCCTGGACCTGACTCCATCCAGCAGAGGGGAGTGCTGCACAGAGGTGTACAGGGCCTCAGCAGGGGAGGGCTTCCCTATTCCAAGCTTTGATGCAAACAGTTTTACATAAGCGATATGAAAAACCACTAACGGTCACTCCAGTATTCCTGTTACTTGCCTGACTGGGAGGAGATTTGCATGCTGGAGGGAAGCCCAGGGGAGTGCAGTTATTTGTAGAGAAATAAAGCAAGAGAACCTCTATGCTTTCCTGTACTCACTTTCCTTCAGCACACATAAATTTCTCAAGTCAAGAGACCCTGCCCTCCATCCTGATGCCCAATATACCAAGGGAACTGAAAAACAGCTGCTGTGCTGGAGACAAGCCAATGAGGCTCCATCTTTTGGGGTCCTTACCATCTCTGCCATCCTCATTCTTTGATTCAGTTGCCTTCTCTTACTCTAGGAACAAAGGGGACAAAGTCCCCTCCCTATGCTTTCATGTCCTTACTCAAACATTCTTGACTGCATTCTTTGGTTTGTGTTTTTTTCAATCCTATTCTGTAGCCCAGGCTAACCTCAAACTTCCAGCGGTGGGATTATAGATGTGAGCCTCCACACCCAGCTCTCATGCACTGTTATCCACCAGTAGTAAGGTCAGAGACAGGTAAAAAGCTCCAGGCTTGACCATGCTGTGGCCCTCTAGAGCAGCCAAATCTTCTGCCCACTGATGGGCACACGAGGTCTTCTGGTCACAAAGCTACCCCATATATCTGGTTTACCGCTTTCCAGCCACTGCATGTTCTGTTCTGAGCATGAGGTTAGAACAACTTGTTGAATTACATCCCAACAACCCAGCACATTTACATGCCTTAGCAGGATCTGAAGACAGTCAAGCACGCCACACCAGCCCATCCTGGGTTCTCACGAAGAGGTTCCAACACCCTAGTCTCCCAGTCCAGGTCCTCTTCATCATCTTCCCTAGCCTACCCAATGGCTCTCACCCCAAGATCAGTAGGAGCCTTGGGGCCTAGGGCACGGGAGAAGAAAGAGCAAATGGGAATGCTGGATTACCAAGCAAAAGTCCCCAAGGAGCCACAGGCCCAAGCGCCTTGGTCATTTTACTACGGGTGCCTTTTTCTGGCAAATTAAATTTTAACTAAAGGCATAATGCCACAGGCTTATATTTTAACCAGATTAAACAAAAAATGCAACTCCTAACTGAACCATGAAGACCTATGAAATCCCCCATCTTTCTGCCATTTAACACCAAGCACTTAGAAACCATGCAACACAACACTGAGGTACAAGACAGTCCATGTCCAGTGGCAGCTCAATGAAACAGGGCTTTGTCCCTCAGATACACAGGAGGCATGGGATACTCTGCAAGAATACCCTCAGGGTCCCAAGGCACAGTCTCGGTATCTCCTTAACTAGCTGCCTGAGAACTCCTGGCAGGCCCGTCTAGACCCAAGGTCACCTTCATGCTCCTTCCACACCTAGGCAAAAGGAAGGCTGTCAGACAACAGAATGGCTCAGGCTCATAAGCCCAGCACTGGGAGGCGAGGCAGGGGGGACTGCTGCAATTTTCAGGCCAGCCTGATGTGAGGTAAGACCCTGACTTTTAAATGAAGAAGACTCCTCACAGAATAGTCCAGCAGCAGAGGTCCCAAGGACAGTTCAATAAATCTGTTTTTCTGAGACAGGAACCTTATAGGTCCCCCATTCAGCCACCCCACTCTAAGAACCGATTCCATGGTGTTCCAAGATATTCTGTAACTTCTCCTTAGGCCTGAGGATGAGTTATGGCTCTGTGACCAAGTTCATAGACAATAATTACAAAAGTCAAAACTGCTTCTCTGGACTGAGCCGACACAGCCTAAAGATTACAGAAATGTTCTGAATTACTGTTTCCACGTACTTCTGTCACAGGAAAGAACAAAAGTGACCAATAAAAAGATGTTCCAGTATGAATGCAGTTACATTAGAATAAAACTTCATAGTGAGAAATGGAATACAGCCATCAGTGGGGGTATGACTTTCACACTGTTAAGAACAATTTGTTCTTGTTCGTGTAAGTGGCATTGATGGTGGGAATGATGTCATTAGGATGTCTGACATTGGATCTTACTTTTAAAATGCCTGAAGTGTACTACAAATGACATCTTTTAAAACTATTCAAATTGGAGCCAGGCACTCGGGAGGCAGAGGCAGGTAGATCTACCTGAGTTCAAGGCCAGCCTAGTCTACATAGTGAGTTCTGAAACAGCCAATGCCACAGTGAAACCTTGTCTTTAAAAAAAAAACACAAAGAAAGAGAGAGACAAAAAGATTTAGATATATCCATTACTTTAAATGTGTCCACAGTTTTTCAAAGTTATAGTATGAGAACACTTGCACAAAAATATGGGAAGGCATTTATTTTAATGAAAATTTAACCCACTAGGGAGGGGCATAAGGGGAGAAGAGGGAGGGAGGGAGGAACTGGGAGGAGATGAGGGAGGGGGCTATAGCCAGATACAAAGTGAATAAATTGTAATTAATGAAATTTTTAAAAATTTAATCCACTACTGCAGATAAACATCTTTTGGTATTCAACTAGTTTTCCTATGTCCAGATTTGATCCTCCTGCCTCAGCAGTCTGAGTACTCTGAGTACTAGGATTACAGGAATATACCACCACGCCTGGCTCTAGACTTACTTTCCCCCCTGGTATTTTGAGACAGGGTTGGTCTTTACCCCAGGGTAGCCTAGAATTCATTATGTGGCCCAGGCTGACCTCAAATCTGGGTCAATCCTTTGCCTCAGCTTCTTGAGTACAGGGATTACAGGTATGGACTACCTTGCCCAGCCTTGTTCAATACAAGTGATTTTACCTCCAGTGTAGATGTCAAACCTTACCCTTAAAATAATAAAAATTAAAAATAAACAGATAGGTCCAGGTGGTGGTGGTGCACACCTTTAATCCTAGCATTCTGGAGGCAGAGGCAGGTGGATCTCTGTGAGTCTGAGTCATCTTGTTATAGAACCAGGACAGCCAGCGATACACACAGAGAAACCCTGTCTTGAAAGAAAACCAAAAAACAAACAAACAGACAGATGGAGGGCTAGTGAGGCGGCTCAGCAGGTGGAGGTACAGAAAAGTGGAAGGAGAGAGCCAACACCAAAGTTGTTCTCTGACCCCACATCTGCACAGTTGCATGTGTACCCCCTTAATGCATACACACATACAGTATCTTTTTAAAGAACTGACGGAGGGCTGGGCATGGTGGTGCATATCTTTTACGCCATCACTGGGATGGGGAGGCAGAGGCAAGAGGGTGCCTGGAACTCAACAGCCAGCCTCCAGGTTCAGTGAGAGACTTTTGATTCAAAATAAGGTAGAGATTTATAGAGAAAGATACCCAGTGTCAGTTTCTGGCCTTGCACGAACTCACGCACACACGTATACACACACACAGAAGTGTGTACACGCATGCATGCGAGAACACACATATGTACACCACACATAAACAGCTGATGGAAAGCTGCTGGTATGGTATGGTAGTGAGAGTGAGTACCGCATAGGAGGCCTAGAACTCAATCCTGGTCCTCCAAAAATCGATGGAAAAATATTCTCTCCTTACTCCAAACCAAAAATCACTCTGCTCATTGGTTGCACTTCCCTCAAATGGTGACTAAGTTGCTGAAAACAGAGAGCTATTTATTATGCTTTGGCTTACAACAGCTAAGTGATGGCTTAAAATTATGCTGTAAGACTTGTACACAAAGTACAAAATCTACTACATCAGAACCAAATGCATGCCCACCTCAAAGTCTCAATGCCTCTTCATCTTCTAGTTCAGAGTGTGGCTTTTCTTACTCAAGATTTCCCCCTTGTCTGAAACAGGGGGATGTGGTAACCAAGTCATGTGGCTGCAAGTTGAAGAGACACAAACTACAAGCACTCAAACCAAGGTTTGGCCAAATAGGATCTGTTGGCCATGCAGGATCCTGGTGTAGAAGGCACCATGCCGGGCCCCTTCCCTACCCAACCACCCAGATGGTCATACCCTTCCACAGATGGCAGGGGATGGCTGGCCTGGGCTTGAAAGAGTCAGGAAGCTAAGATATAGATCAAAACCATAACTGGACAGTGGTGACAAATGTCTTTAATCCTAGCACTCTGGAGGCAGAGGCAGGCAGATCTCTAAGTTAGAGGCCTGCCTGTTTTACAGAGTGAGTTCTAGGACAGTCAGAACTACACAAAGAAACCCTGTCTCAAAAAACCCCAAACCACAACAAAACATTGTAAAGTATATTCCAGGGCACATGAGGGTTCTGGGTTCCACTTGTAGGCAGCCTAGCACCCTCAAACCCCTGTACAAGAAGGCCACACCTAGCACAAAATAAGGATGAACAAGATAATGAGAGGGTTAGCCCCCTTTAAAAGAAACCCAAGCCTGGGGTGGCAGTTCATACTTGGAATTGAAAGAGTTGTTGGGTAGAGTAGGATCAGAGTTCAAGATCATCCTTGGCTACATAGTGAATTTAAGGCCAGCAAGAGCTATATGAGATCCTGTCTCAAAAAAGGCAACAACAACAAAAATGGACTTTTCTGGAGAGCAGACTCAGTGGTTAAGCATTTGTTGTTCTTGCAGAAGATCTGGGTTCAATTCCCAGCACCCACATGGTGGCTCACAGCCCTCTGTAACTCCAGCCCCAGGAAATCCTCTTCTGACCTCTTTGGACACCTGGCACACATGTAGTACACATAAATACATGCAGGCAAACATCCACACACATAAAATAGTAAAGTAAATAAATCTAAACAGAACAAACAATGACAACCACACCTAAGCTGTAGCTGAAGCACAGGGAACTTGAAACTGTCCTTTCTCCAGCCTCAGGTGCTGTGTCCTTCCTACAGCTCCCCAAACACATCCCAGCAACTACTGGAGACAAATACACTCCACCATCCACATTGTCTGCCTTACATCCTTAGCCACTAAGACACGAACAGAGTGACCCCTTGAGACGGGGCAAGAGAAAAGCTAACAGTGATAAAACAAACAACAACAAAAACACAAATGGGCTGTGCCTATTAGTCTGCCAAGTTTAATCTTTTTTTTTTTTTTTAATAAAATCTCAGGCTAAAAAGATGGCTCAGTGGTTAAGAGCATGTATTGCTCTTCCAGAGGACTCAGGTTTGATCCTCAGCATCCACATCAGACAGTTCACAACTACCTGAAACTCCAGCTCCAGGAGGGTGGGAGGTCGTACACGCTCATGTACATACAAAGACACACATATGCACATAGCTTAAAATGATAAATTTTAAAAATTAAAAAAAAAGGGGGGTTTCCTCCTTTCGTATGCCAGACTGGCCTTGAACTTTCAATCCTGCTGCATCAGCCTTCCTCATGCCACAGTGTTTTATTCTTAAAGCCACCTCATAGAGCCAGGCACTGTGGTACACAACTGTAATTCCAGCACCTGTCAGGAGAAGGCACTCTAGAGGTGGAGGCAGCAGTGTCAGGCGTCCAAGGCTAGTCTTTGGACCCAGTCTTAAAAAAAAAAAGAAATTCCCAAACATATACAAACAATAACAAACCCCAGGCACACTCCAGTCTTCACATAAAAGACAGGGAGGTGCCTGACCAGGTTCCTCAGGCTGGGAAAAGGGCTGTTCTTTCCAGCAGCATGGAGGAAGCCTCAAGTTTCTCAGAAAGGAAGGCGGGTATCACAGGCCTCAGAACTTGATAGTGAGGAGGGGGTGCACTCAAGGCACATTTTGAAAGTTCCCATTTAAAAAGATCCTTGTTCATTGACTTTGGTGGAGCAGTTACCCTAAAGCAAACAAGGGGAGCTTGTCTAGGAGCTGGTGGGGGAGGTGCTTCAGCTGAGCCCTCTGCAGACTCTGGCTTATGGGGTCTTCCACCCCCACGTGGCTCATCATTCATGAGGTTGTTCCCACTGCGGAATCTTTACTGGACACCACTGAACATTCATATCACCTGGCCTGCAGGCTCCTAATGGCATATCACTAAGTGCACCCTTGCTGACATAATTACATTATGATTAAAAAAAAAAAATCTAGGGAACCACAGGAGGTGAACATAGAGTAGCATCTTCACCCACCCTTAACAAGAACACAGCTTTTAGCACATTCTGGTTCCACAAATTACAGGCACGGTTCTGCCAGGGGTGTTCCCCAGGAGGGCACTAGCAATTTGGGGTTGTCTGCCACCTACAATGATCGCCAGTCTCTCTTATTCAATGCCAGGCCACAAATCTGTCAGAAACCATCCCTTGCTGGGGCACCAGGGTCTTCAGGACAATGAGAAGGCACAAGGCAGGGTGGCCCAGCCATCCTAAACCCTAACAGCAGCTTTGTTCAATCCTCCCATCTGCCTTCTGCATAAAACAGATGATATCAATTCAGCACCCTCTAAACACCAGCTCAAATACCTTCTGAAGCTCCTTTCCTACACGAGACCAGGAGCTGCAGCATCAGAGCCCCCCTCCGCCCCCGCAGATCTGCAGGGCAGACGGAGAAGGGGCAAGAACCCTTTCCAGCTCCCTCAGCCCCTCCCCGACTCCCTCCTCTCCAATAAGAAAAGTTGGGTGTTAAAGGCAAGCTACCTTGGAGATCACCCAGTCCAATCTCTGATCTGCTTTCACGATGCGACAAGGGCCAAAGCTGCAGCACACAACAGCTCTGCAAGGGAAGCCAGTGAATCCTCCACGGCATGGGGTGCTGGCCCTGGGCGGCCTCCACAGTCCCCGGTTTGAGATGGGATGTCTCCCAAATAAATCACACACATAAATAACATGCATTTCAAACCTTTCAATGGAACAACTTCTTTTCAGCAGCAGTCAGTCATCAAACAACCAGATCCAATGCTACTCAAGTGTAGGATTTTCAGATGACCTACTTCCCCATCCCCCCACCCCCCAAAGCACTTGATTTCTTCATTATGCTGGAGTCTCTTCCCACCTGGAGCCCACACAGCTTCAGGCCACGGTCACCGCCTCTCCCCCTTCTCTGAAGCTTCTGCAAAATCTCTGCAGAGCCTTAATCAACTTGCTCTTCTAAGGTGGGATTTGGATCTAAGCAGCAAGAGGGTGTTGTTCCCATTTGTTTCAAGGCTGGTGGAGGGTCCCAGTTCCAACGACCAGCCATTTGTCATTCTGAATCAGTGAGGCACCCCTCCAACTTTTCACTTAACATTTTCTTGCTACAAGAAAAAAATAAGAGGAAAAGATTTCCACCACACCCTACCTGTCAGGAGGACAGTGGCGGCAGCTGAAGGGAATTTGCTTAGAACACACTTCCACCGTTCAGTGGGGTGACCCAGGTGTCCTGTGGTCCACCCTCTGAGTTGCTGGGCCTAGATGACCACTAGAAACAATTGCTTCAATCACTCATCTTGCAAATCCTGTCTCCAGGCAGGCACTCGTCTTTGAACACCTTAGTAACAAGGAGCTGCAAGACCCTGTGTGTGGTCAGCTAGGGGACCAGAAGGGGAGACTGAGGCAGAAGTTGAAGTCACACTCCATCAATATCCCACGGGGAAAGTACGAGACCCAGACTCCCCAGGAGACGTAGTGCCTCTTCCCTCCCACGTCTGGGCTCACCTTAGAGAATTATTACGAATAACTAACGGCAGGCTGTGTTCCCCATCGTGGACATACCTCCCCTGGAAAAGCCCTCCGCAGGAGTGTGCTCTCGGGGTGCCCATCTAGCGCAGCACACCTTGGAGAGGAATGGGTTAAGCTCAAGGGGCTGGAGAAAGATGGGGAGAGAGACGGGGCTTCTCCAAATCCGAAGCTGTGCACCTAGAGTTCAGTGCTCCCGTCTTCTCCAGGGAGGAGGTGGGCTTCAGGAAATAAAAGGTGCCCGGGAAAGGTCAGGCCACCAGCTAGCAGCGCTGCAAGCAATCTGTGTTGGGGGACAAGGAGAGAGAGCGGTGGCCCAGGAACATTTCAAGGTGGTGGGCCGGTGAACTCCCAGAAGTTAGCAAGGGCTGGAGAGAGGAGGGTGCGCACCCAACGCCAGAGGCGGGAGGTGAGCTCTAGGGTGGCCCCGGGCCGGTGCGCAAGGAGGCACACACCGCGGCCGCGGGGCCCGGGATGCGGACGAGCAAGGGCAGGTGCGGGCTGCAGCGCAGCAGCCGGGTGGGGGCGGGGAAGAGACGTCGGGTCGGTCGGGCCGCCGGTTCGAGGCCCGGGCCGCGCGGAGGGGGCGGGGCGGCAGGTGCGGCCGCTCACCTGTCTCCTCCGGCCGGGGCCGCGGGGCTGGCTGGCGGCTGGGGTGCGGG
>NW_026596079.1:2958535-2991709 GCF_907164565.1 Psammomys obesus | reverse complement strand
CTGTGTGCGCCCATGTGCATGTGTACGCTTGGGTGTGCATGAGTGTGCCAGAGATCCAGTGTTGAGCCACCCTGACTGTATTCTGTCCCAGCCAGGCCAGGCCAGGCCAGGCCTGATACCCACTGCTGCCTCCAAGGAGGTGAGATGTGTGTAGCTTTTGGCTCTGCTATCATGTTGAACTTTGCAGCTAGGGAGTCCTCAGGTGCCTTCTCCAAGCTCTCCATGAACAACAAGGTCATGAAAAGCTGCCCCCTCCATCCTGTCCCAAGAGAGCTTGACATCAGGTGGCCCTCTTGCACTAGGATCAGAAAGCCCTGTGCCCACACCTGTCTTCCTAGCACTCGGGAGGCTGAAGCAGGAGAACCAGGGGCACACAGCTATTCTCTGATATACAGTTATCTTGGGATCAGCCTGGGCCTCACAAAACCCGGTCTCAAAACAAAAATGAACGAACAGCGCTCCGGACCTGGCCTGTTCCAGGGGCAGGGATTCTTGCACCCTTACCTGTCTTTGGGGTGAGCCTGTGGAGCCCCGCTGGCTTTCTAGACAGGAGAGTGCCGTCTTCTGTTTATCATCCATCGCCATCATCAGATGCTTAGAGGTCACTCTTTAAAAATTTAATTTTATGACCTTTACCCTGCGTGCGTGTATTTATTTATACACACAACATGTATAGGTAAGTGTACATGAGTGTAGGTGCCCACAGAGGCTTGGATCTCACTGGAGCTGGAGTTACAGGTGATTGTGAGCCAACCTCCTAATGTAGGTACAGGGAATTGGAACCCAAATTTACCAAGCCCCAGATGCTCAGCAATTTTTGTTGTTGTTTCGGTTGGTTGGCTGGTTGGTTTTGGTTTTTCAAGACAGGTTTTTTTTTTTTTTTTCTCTCTCTCTGTGCAGCCCTGGCTGTCCTGAAACTCACTCTGTAGATCAGGCTGGCCCCGAAACTCACAGATCAGCCTGCCTCTGCCTCCCAAGGGCTGGGATTAAGGGCTTGCACCTCCACTACCCTGCTGCTCAGCAGTCTTTTAAAACAAGGGTACCACAAACTACATAGCAAATCCTGAGTCCTTGCTTGTAAAGCACACTGATCTCCCAGCTGCTTCGGAGCTTGGAGTGCCACATGGCTTCATTGCTGCCTGCATGTCACCCCATCTCACCTGTGGTGGCCTGATGCATTCCTTTCATTTTTTTTGGCCCTGTGTGTGCGTGTGTGTGTGTGTGTGTGTGTGTGTGTGTGTGTGTGTGTGTGTAAAAGGGGTTGTACCTGCCATTGTGCGGCAGTAGGTGACGCAGCCAAGACTCAACCCTCGGGCACATCTGGTTGGGTGTGAGGTAGGCAGGTCTGCAGATGAAGGGAGGATTCTGTTTCTCGTAGTTGGGCATCTTTCCTTCCCTGCCCATCCCCGTGCCTTCCGAAGGGGGGAAGTCTGCACCCCACCCCGAGTCAATCAAGATGGCTACAAATTGCTGGTCTTCCCCGAACTGCTCCTCACTCTGTACTGAGAAAAGTGCGACTCCCACCTCTGGCGTGAGTGGCAAACCTGCTGGACCATAGCAGAGTGGGTAGACGATGCTCAATGCGACCCTAGAATGTGTACGGCAGAAAAGGAGGTGGCCTCGACCCACTCATATCTACCCACTCCCTGCCCTTAGTCCTCTATACGTTGGGCACTGGTGTGATCCCATCTCCCTGACAGAAAAATCCTGAAGTGGGGAGCGAGCATGTCTAACCTGAGCATCCTCTCTGCTTGGAGGATGAGCTGAGAGCTGAGGGCAGGAAAGTGACCCCAAGGGAAATGATGGGGGGCTGTTGAGAGGTAAAGATGCCTATGTGTATCTTGGAGACACTCTTTAGGGCCTGCCCCATCTCCCCTCCCATGGACCCTTCTCTGACTCCTCAGGCGGCTGACTGTCCTGCTACCTACCCTCTGAACCCACCTTTGAACTCTTCTGGGTGAGTTCTTGCCTCTCTGCAGCCATGGAAGTGTCAGGTTGATAATCGATAACCTTGGACTTTTGGGTCCCCGTGAAGGGAGGGAGGTGATGCGCACTGAAGCTCTGTATAAATTGGGGTGGTTTAGATTGTACTGTGATTAAAATTCAACTCGGAACTGGGTGTGGAGGTACACGCCTGTAATCCCAGCACCCGGAGGCCGAAGCTGAGGCTGCAGGACGGAGAGAGTAGGAGGCCAGTCTGGGTCACATAGTGAGACTGTCACGAAACGGAAAACTAAACAAAACAACAACAATAAGAACAACAGCAGAAACAAACACACCCGCTTATTATTTGAGGCCCCGGCCTACCTTGCCAGATCCCTTTAATCCCAGGGCCGGTTCACTCTGGGGCCTGCAGCCAGCATGCTGAGCATAGCACAGGTGGCTCTGAAGAGGAAAGAGAAAGAAGGCATAGGCTGTAGTCCAGCTGAACAGTCCCTGGGTAAGCACCTTTGCAGATCCAACCCTTTGCTTTTGGTTGTTTTGAGGCAGGGGTTCTTTCGACCCGGAATGGCCTCAAACTTACTATGTAACTCAGGATGGCACTGAATTCCTGATACTCCAGATTGTGTTTCCAGAACGCCAAGATCATAAAAGACATGTACTGCCACGCCCAACCCACATTAAAACAACAACAACAGCAATGAAAACGTAAAAAAAAAAAAAAAAAATTCCCGTTTTCCAGTTCCTCATTGTCTCAATTAGCATGCGTATTTAGCTGCCAAAGATTCTGAGCAACTGCTTTTAGCCATACTCCTTTCCCTGCTCCAGGACTAATAGTCTAGCTGTGTCTAGTGTGCCCCAAACCCCTCTGCCCAGCTAGCTGTGTTTAAGGGTCCTTCAAGCCATATACCCTGAGGGAGCCCCCCTCTGCTATAAAGCCCATCAGGAATGAAGTGGATAGGATCCCCCACAGAGTGGGACAACTCCCTAGAGTGAGAGTGAGCCTACACTCTGAGGCCGAGATCTCCCTCTAGCAAGGTAAAAATCCTATCCTCTCACAACAGGCCCTGAAATCTTGTAGGTCAGCAATCCAGGGGTCTGGGGAATGAGGAACCTCGAAAAGCCTCAGGCTTGGGCACAGATCCATGTCAGTACTTTAGATTCCAGAATTAGCCCTCAAACAGAGACTCATGGAGCCCTCAGGAGTCCACAAATTCTTCCAAGGTCATGGGGGTCATATGGGGTACAGTCACAGCATCTCCAGGGTGGCCCAGGTCATAGGAACACCTGCAGTCACATGGCTTCCCACGGAAGTTCAAGTTTCTTCCACTGTCTCTGCATATCAGGTGAGTTCTTCCCTAAGCCTGTTTCCTCGTCTGTAAAGTGAGTAGAATCTGTCCCCATAGCTCCAGCTCTGTGGTGAGGACACAGGGAAGTGATTGTGAGGGACCCATGGAGGCACAGGCTAGTTCAGGACAGAATCAGCACTGGAAGGTGCCTCGGATAAACCAGAAGAGAGAGTGTGCATCTGTAATCCTAGCACCTGGAAGGGAGGCAGAGGAAAGAGACTCCATGAAAGTTAGAGGCTAGTTTAGGCCACATAGTAAAAAACAAACAAACAAATAAATAAATAACAAAAACAAAATAAAACAAATGGCAACAACAACAACAACAAAATGGTCATAATGCTATATAATTGTAATCCCAGTACTGGGGAGGCAGAAGCAAGAAAATTATGAGTACAGGGTCGCTGGGCATGGTGGCATGGGCCTGTATTCACAGCACTTGGGGAGGTAGAGGCAAGTAGATCACTGTGAGTCTGAGGCCAGCCTGGTCTGCCATGTGAGTCCAGGGCAGCCAAGGCTGCATAGAGAGAAACCCTATTTTGAAAACCAAAAAAAAAAAAAAGAGAGTTCAGGGTCAGCTGGACAGTTGGGGTGCAGGCCTTTAATCCCAGTACTCAGGAGGCAGGGGCAGGAGATCGAGGCTAGCCTGATCTACAGAGTGAGGTCCAGGATAGTCAGGAGTACACAGAAAAACCCCTGTATCAAAAAACCAACCAACTAAACAAGAAACGGCTCAGGCACTGTGTGATCAAAGCCACCTCACAAGCCAGGCATGGTGGCACAGGTCTGTCATCCCAGCACTCAGCAGCGGGAGCAGTAGGACCATGGCTTGGAGGCTAAGACACTGTCTCAAAAAAGCCAAAACAAGCTGCCTCATGCACATGGCAATCCCGTCCGTAGAAGAGGAAAACAGAAGCCGAGACATCTGGGATATCAGGCCTGGGATCACACAGTAGGCAAATCACTGAGCAAGGATCTTGAGCCTTGAAGGCTGTCTAGGTTTAACAAAAGCAGCTTCCAAACCTGTGGAGGGGGAGAGGGGGGGGCGCCACAGCTCCTCAGAGCTAGGCCACCCTGTCTAGATGAGCAGGGGCAAGGGAAGAGTCACTGTAGTTCAGCTGGGCTCTGGAGCCACAGCCGTGAACCAAACGACCAGGTTGACCCGGAGAGGAGGCAGGGAGCCAGCCACCCACAGCAGGTGGCAGGGTGAGGCAGCTGGCACAGGTCTAAGAATGAAGGGTGAAGGCAGGTTATATATGGGACCGCCCCGCTGGCTGGCATCAATAAGGTGCTGTAGTCTCCAGTGTGCTCCTCCCTGTTGGGCCACTGCCTCCAGCCAGGCAACCATCTCTTAGAAGCCCCCACCTCGATTGGGGCCGTCTCTCCTCCCTCTCACCTTTACAATCAAAATCCTCTGGCCTTTGCTCTCCTTGGGCCAGCCTGTCCTGTGTGTCACTCTTCCAGAGAGCCTTCTCAGGTCACTATGGCTGATAGTAACTCCCGCCTCTCTCAACATTCAGCAAGCAGAAAGCTGAGGACCAGTGAGGTGGCTCAGGGAGTAAAGGTGCTTCCCACCAACCCTGACAACCTGAGTGTGATTTCTGGGACCCACGTGGTAGGAGACAACTGACTCCTGAAAGTTGTCCTCTGTGTATTTGTATTGTGTGTGTGCACACACACAGAGCAAATGGATAGATAGATGATAGATAGATAGATAGATAGATAGATAGATAGATAGATAAATGTAATTTAAAAATAGAAATAATTTAAGAGCCAGGCATGGTGTAGCACATGCTTATACTCCCAGCATTTGAGAAGCACTAGGAAAAGGATCTTGAATTTGAGGCCAACCTGGGTTCCACTGCATGTTTGAGGCCAGCCTAATCTGCATAGTAAGACACTTTCTCAAAAGTGGATGGGAGGAATGAGGGGACAGCTGGCAGTTGCTTGCCTTGTGTGGATGAAGTCTGGAGCTTTGGGTCAGTCCCCACCACTGCATAACATTAAGTGTGGTTACATGAACCTATAATCCCAATATGGAAGGTAGAGGCAGGAGGATTCCAAGTTCAGGCTCATCCTTAGCTACACAGTGAGGTCTAGGTCAGCCTATGCTACATGAGACCCTGTCTTAAAAAGGTAGGTAGATAAAGCAAGGTAGAAAAAGATAGGTAGATAAACCCTAATTCAGACCCCTAGAACCCATGCTGTATGGCATCTGCAATTCCAGCATTCTGCATCAAGATGGGTGAGAAAGACAAGAGACTCCCCAGAAGCCCATGAACCAGATAAACAAGAAAAGGCCCTGTCTCAAACAAGGTGGAAGGTGAGGACTGGCACCAGAGGTTGTACACACACACACACACACACACACACACACAGAGAGAGAGAGAGAGAGAGAGAGAGAGAGAGAGAGAGAAGAACATAAACACACATACATGGGAAGTTCTAGGGATAGTGAGCCTTTCCCCAAGGGTGCTTTAAAGAGCAACCTGAAGAAGGAAGGGGCCAGAGAGAGAGGGTGTCCATCCCAGAACTAAGCTTAGCAATTACTGAATAGACCGTATTCCATTCCTGCCTCCTTCCCTCTGAAGGCTGCCACCTGGCCTCTTTCTCTTTCCTGCCCACCTGCCCTGGACCAACCTGTGGCTGAAGAAGGTGGGTTCCAGGAAACCCATCAGCCCCAGTCTCTGATGCCTAGACTATACCCAGCACACAGTTCGTAGCTAAGAAAGGCCTGTCAGATCCTGGATGCAAAACATCTCAAGGGGCTCACCTTTAAGTAGATGACAACAAGAAGTGACTAGAAGGCCTCAAGTGGCTGGAATGCCTGGAAGAGGAGATGGTAGGGAAAGGTGGCCAGCCAAGCTCCTAAGCTGTTAAGCAGGAGAGTGTCGGGATGTCTGAGTACAGGAGGGCCGCAGACCCTCATGCTTCACTTCAAAATGTCTTTCAGGAGCAGGGCGTGCTGTGATCTGCATCCGTGGAAGGAAGAGTCTGAAGGGTCAGGAGGAGTTCAAGGTTATCCTTTTTGGGGTCCCCCATCCTCAGCCACATAGTAAGTTTTGAATTAAAAAGGAAATGAGTCTATGACTGCTCCAAGGGATGGTTGAGGAGGTTTGTTGTAGCTATGAGGGACAGAACAGCCAGAGGCATCTGGAAGGGTCCAGGCTGAACTGGGACAGCAGACTCTCCATGAGAGGAGAGAGAGGAGGTAGCGGTGAGAGAAGAAGAGAGAGGGAGCAAAGAGAGGAGCCAAGGACTGAGAGACAAAGAGCAAGCCAAGAGGACACATAGTCAAAATGGCTGAGTTATGCTGGAGGGAGGGAAGGGAAGTCAGGGGCTGGAGAGGTTTAGTTAGGTTTGAGGCTGCCAGGATGATTCTGTAGCAGTTACTTGCTAAGCAGAGAATCTGCCTGCCAGCGTATATTAAATAGGCTCCTCAGCCTTTTGTCCTGAGTGTGAGACTTAATAAGTTTGAAGCTAGCCTGGGATACATGAGGTTCTGTCTCAAAAATTAAAATTAAAGTCTGGGGATATAGGTTAGTTGGCAGAGTTCTTGCCCAGCATTCGTGAGGCTGTGGGTTCAATTCCCAGGGTCACATAAATTGGGTATGGTGGCACATAGCTGTCACCTTGGGTGATGTAATCCCAGAAGTAGAGGCAGAAAGATCAGAAGTTCAAGGATGTCCTTGGCTGCCTAGCAAGTTTGAGGGCAGCTGTAGATCCTGTCTCAAGAAAAATTATTGCCTTGGTCAGTTTTCTATTGCTGCGAAGAGACACCATAACCACAGCAACTCTTATAAAGGAAAGCATTTAATTGGATTTTTCTTATATTCAGAGGTTTAAGTCCATTATCATCAGGGTGGAAAGCACTCAGGCAGACATGGTGCTAGAGAGGTAGCTGAGAGTTCTACGTCAAGGTTGTCAGGCAGCAGGAAGAAAGAGACTCGGGGCCTGGCTTCAACATTTGAAACCTCGACACCCATTCCCAGTGACACACTTTCTCCCGCAAGGCCACACCTCCTAATCCAGTGGTTCTCAAGCTGTGGGTCTTGACCCTGCTGGGTGTCAAACAATGCTTGCACAGGAATCACCTAAGACCATCGGAAAACACAGAGATTTACCCTGAAATTCATAACAGTTAAGTAACAATGAAGCCAGGCGTGCTGGCTCACGCCTGTAATCCCAGCGCTCAGGGAAGCAGAGGCAGGCAGATAGATCTCTATGAATTCAAGGCCAGGCTGGTCTACAAAGTGAGTCCAGGACAGCTAAGGCTACACAGAGAAACCCTGTCTTGAAAACAAACAAACAAACAAACAAAAAGGAAGTAGCAATGAAAACAATTTTATGGTTGGTGGTTACTGCAACATGAGGAACTATATTAAAGGGTTGCAGCATTAGGGAGGGTGAGAACCACTCTCCTAATCCCTGTCAAGCAATGCCACTCCCTAATGACCAAGTATTCAAATATACAAGCCTACTGAGGCCATTCCTATTCAGACCATCACTGTAATAAATTCAATTAAAATATAGGGACTGGGTAGAAGGCTCAACAGTTGAAATAATTACTGCTCTTGCAGAAGACCTGGGTTTGCTTCTCAGCAGCCACATCAGGCAGTTCAAAGCCACCTGTAACTCCAGTTCCAGGGGATCTGATGCTCTCTCCTGGCCTCCACAGACACCTGCATACATGTGATGCACATAAAATTATATAGGCACACACACACACACACACACACACACATACACACCATAAAAGAAATTAATCTTTATATTTAAGGATTTAAATATATTTAAAACATATTTATTTAAATGTATTTATTGAAATACAATATTTGTTTTATTTATAAGTAAATAAAATAAAAACATATTTATTGAAATAAAATATTTGTTTTATTTTCATAAGTAAATAAAATAAAAATATATTTATTTGAATGGAATATTTAAAAACAAAACCAAACAGTCCTTTGGGCTAGGGAGGGGAGAATGGGGGGGCGGGGGCTCATGGAGTGAACAGTAGCTCTGTCTCAGTGAGCTGCTATGAGCCTACTGAAGACTCAGTTTCCTCACCAGGGCAAGTGTGGAATGAAACAAGCCTCGTTCTGTGCCGGGCACTGCTAGAATGAATGGGACATAGTATACCCCAAGATCATAGCAAATGGGGGTTTCTTTAAAAACAAAAACAAAAAAAAACCCCATGAATTTGTAAGTGGCAAGATGGCTTAAGGGATAAGGCCCTTGCCACCAAGACTGACAACCTGAGTTCTGTCTCTGGGACCCACGTGGTAGGAGGGAAAAAACTGACTCCTGTAAGTTGTCCTCTGACCTCCACATATGTCATGTGTGGCATGCACACACACAAACTAAATAAGATGTAGTAAAGAAGGGTGTGGGAAACCAGGTGTGGTGGTGCATAGCTAAAATTCCAGCTTTGAGGAAGCTGAGGCAGGAGAATTGTTGAGTTCAAAGCCAGCCCAGGTGACAGAGAGAATTTCAAGTCACCCTGTGTTATAAAGTGAGACCTTTTCAGAACAAATAAAATGAAAAACGGTGTCGGGAGAGGGCAAGGCTAAACTCAGAGGCTACCTGTCACAAAGCCTAGGTGGGGCCAGCTGTTCTGCTTCCAGGGTGGTCCCCTCTGCAAGGTGGTTGCCTGTGGCAGGGTCAGTACCGTCTAAGCCCAAGGCTGGGGAGCCAGAGTTGTCAGGAGTGCCTGAAGTCTAGGACCAAAAATGGTGGTTGCAGGAGGACGGCCCTGTCCAGGCTGGCTGTCCAGTTCTGTTTTCCATGTTGTCTATGGAGCTACTTTAGCTCCAAGGAGCTTTGAATGTTTGGTCTCGTTCCCAGGAACACCCCTTGGATACCATGCTGGAGGTGGAAAGGAACTTTGCGGCCTCCTGGGCTGTGGGCTGCCAGTGAGTGGGATGGTTCAGCCCTCCCTTGTCTGTAGTCTGGGAAACAACTCCCAAGAACCTCTGGTTTGGGCAGGGCTAGGGCCTGGAGCAGAACTGAGCAGTGTCCTTCCTCCAGGGGAGTGCAGGGCAGTTAGCAAAGCAACCCAGTTAACAGGGCAAGAACCAGGCCAGTGCTCAGTCAAGCCTGAGCAGGCGCTAATTCAGCAAAGCATCAGGGTTTGAGGTATGCCAGGTTTGGGGCGAATGTCTGACAAAGGACAGCTCTCAGAATGTGACAAGAATCAGGGCTCTGAGAGGAAGGTAGGGCTCAGAGCAGATCAGCGTCAGAGCTTAATATATCAGGGATTAACATGTGACCGGGGTCAAGGCTCAGTACAGAACTGGGCATGGTGGTACAATCTCGGCATTTGGGAGAGAAAGGAAGGAGGATCAGGAATTCAAGCTCATCATTGGCTATGTAACAAGTTTGAGGCCAAACTGAGCTACTGGAGACCCATATTTAAAGAAAAGAAGGAAGGAAGGAAGGAAGGAAGGAAGGAAGGAAGGAAGGAAGGAAGGAAGGAAGGAAGAAGAAAGAAAACCCAAACCAAACAAATACAAAAGCCAAAAAATTCCCTAGGGGCTGAAGAGATGACTCAGAGATTAAAAACACTGGCTGCTCTTGAGGAAGGCCTGGGTTCCGTTCCCAGTACCCACAGAGCAACTCGAAACTACCTGTAACTCCAGTTTCAGGGGATCCAAAGCCTTCTTCTGGCCTCCTTGGTCACCAGACAGGCATGTGATGCGCAGACACACATAAGGCACTCACTTATACATATAAAATACAACTAAAAAAATGTTAAAAAAAAACAAAAACAAAACAAAAACCAACAAACTCATAAAAACAAAACAAAAAGACAGAGAGAGTGAGAGCATACAAAACAAAACTCAGCCTAGTACAGTATAGGCTCAGGGCTCAGTATGTGACCAGGTCCAGGCTGTGACTAGTGTTCAAAGTCCCAGGTTAATTAGAGCTCGCTCTTTTCCTGGAATTCTGACTAGTTTGTGCGTGGGAGCATGGCCTAGTCTGTGACTAACTACAGGGCTCAGCATGGAGTTGATGTTACAGTTAAACCCTAAGGCCTCAGTTTAGAGTGCCCTCTTTTATTTGAACAGAGGGACTTCATTTTGCCTCACATTATCCTGCCCTTCCCTGAGACATGTTTTTTTCTATGTAGCCCAGGCTAGCCTCAAACTCCTTTCAAGTGCTGGGGTTACATATATGCACCAGGGCACATAGCCTCCATCTTTCTTTCTCTTTCACTTGAGAGTCATCTGCTCTGCCAGGCTCTATTCTAGGCACCATGTAGCTAAAGCCCAGGCTGAGGTGGCCTCTCAGCTGCAGGGTGGGTTACCACTGTGAACCACACAGAGACACCTGAGGAGCTCAGGGAGGCTGGACCCAGGAAGGTTCTGTGGGAGGTTCTGTGGGAGCCCATGGGTGAGAGGGCATTCAGCAGGAGGCACTACTCCAGCAATGGCACAGAATTCAGAGGAGCACAGCTCAGTGAGGTGATCTATGATGATGCTCTGTCCTCAATGAGGTTCCTGTTGGCTGCATCGACATAAGCTTTCCTCAGTCAGGTCCTGTCAGTTGACAGTGGTTCCTTTAGCAGCTGGTAGGCACTCCCTGCCCCAGAGGCTGTCCACTGTGGGTGAGACAGAAACAGTAGACAATAGGAAGGAAAAGAGGGGCGGGAGAAGTGTCGCATGCCTGTAATCCCAGCACTCTGGGAGGCAGAGGCAGGTGGATCTTTGTGAGTTCAAGGCCAGCCTGGTCTACAAAGCGAATCTGGAACAGCCAAGGCTACACAGAGAAACCTGTCTTGAAAAACCTAAAAGTAAACAAACAAACAAACAAACAAACAGGCAGGAAATTGGGTGTAAGAGGCTGGCAGTGTAAGAGTGGGTGGAGATGAGGGAGGCAATGCAAGGGAGGCCAAAAATGAATGAATGAATGAATGAATAACTGGAAGGAAAAGGGAGCTTGTAGAGACCCTGCATGAGAGTCACTCTCAGCTGGCCACCGTCCTTGAGCTCTTGACTAAGCTCTGGTAGCCCTGCAATCCTATCTCCACATTTCTAGTTCAAAGGTTCCATCTGGGGCCTTGCTAGCCTTTGGCCCTCTGCAGGGTATACAGAATCAAAGACTGGATGGGTAGGCACTCCAAAGGACGTTGTGGCATGACCTTGGCCTACTGTCATTACAATCTAACCTGACCACCTCCAGGCCCACCTTTGCAGAACTTTTGGATGGATTGTTTCGTTTGTTTTGAGACAGGGTTTTCTGTAGCCCAGGCTGACCTGGAATTCCCTACGTAATGAGGCTGGTCTTAAATGCTTGATTTTTCCCAAGTGTACCTCCATGCCAGGCTGGAATCATCTTTTTCAAATCTGCTGGAAACCTTTCCTCCCGATGCTGAATCCTAGACTTCCTGGTCAGCTCTCTTGTGATCTTCCACACACTACCCATGAACAACTGGCCCATCCCATGATCCCTGCTGGCTGCCCATAAGGGCACACATAAAATTCTGATCTCTCTGTTCATTGCCCTAGGCTGTCCTCAAGGCCAGGAATAAGGTCACCCTCACCCTACAGGGTGGGGTACAGAGACGGAAGGAGGCCCACCTAGTTCTCACCCAACCTGTTGGGTTGGTTCAGCACCCCACGCCTGAGGAGCCCGCAGCTACGCCCTCTTCACCACTCTGTCTAACAGCAAAAACTTTGGCTGCTGGGCTGACAGTCCCACTGTAGGGGATCAGGACTTTGGGACACCCTCCTTAATCTCCGGAGAGCACCAGGGTGAAAGAGGAAGGCCTCACTCTCTCTGGACAAAGCCTCAGGGCTTCAAGGCATGAGAAGGAGTGTGCGGGAACCTCTGGCTTCAAGGCAGGTGTGCCACAGGGAAGAGGGATTTCCAGGAGTCAGAGCAAATCACAGGAAGCCAGGACCCTGGGGTCCACACCTCCAGCATCAGGCAAAACACATTCCTCACAAAAGCCAGGAGGGCTCCTCGATTCTTTTTTGAGCTCAGGCCCAGTATCTCCCTGGCATGACAGCTCACGTCCCAGGCCCACATTAAGGCTGCCTCCCAGCTACCCCCTTCTTTCAATGTAGGATGGGGTCAAACGGCATAGGGTACAATCAATCACTTTCCTTATCTGAGCTGTGAGGTCTGTTTCCTTACTCCCTGCCTCAGTTTCCCCATGACTATAGCTGTAGCATTGACATAGACAACTGTAATATCCGATTCTCTGATGTCAAAGGGAGACTTACAGTTTATGAAGTGAGGGGCCCCCAGGGTATGAGTCTAGGATTTGCAAGCTCATCTGTACCTTCCTTGCCTTTAGGCTCACAGGTGAACATTCGTGCACAAATGTGCACATACTTTTGTATACCCCACTCTGCTCACTATGTAGGCTCTGGGCTTTCCCCACCCAGTGGCTGGGATGCTGTGAGAGCTGGCACAGGCCTTCTTTGCTCTTCCCACCCCTGTTCTCTGATGCACCTTCTGTTGCTCAAGTCTTTCTGGGCTGCAGAGTGTCACGGGAGCTACCAAGCACAGGGCCTGGGAATCCTCTTTCCTCTTGTTTGGGCGGCAGTGAGGGGGCCTCAAGAGCCAAGGTTATCTTCTTTTTTCCTTTAATTTATATTTATTATGGGCACGATGTAAGTATGGTTTGGGCTGCACACACATGTCTCTGTGAGCGTGAGCGTATCAGATCCACTGGACTTGAGTTACAGATGGTTGTGAGCTGCCCTGTGGGTGTAGGGAATTAAATCCCTGCTCTCTGGAAGAGCAGCCAGTGCTCTTAACTGCCCGAGCCAACTCTCCACACCCACCCCCAACCCAGGTTATCATCTCTAAATGCCTCCTACCCTGGTAACTCTGTAAAACACTGTCAGCCTTTTGGCCTAAGGTGAGGAGGCTTTTTGTCTCTCATTCACGGATCCCAAAACATTTGTCTGACTCCAGAGCTGTTAACTCTGCTGGAGCTATTAACATCTGATGAAGCTTCTGCTCGCTGACTGAGGTTACCCATGATCCCCTGTGACTCTTGGTATTCTGCCAACAAGAGACAGAGGAGCTGTGACTATACATCTATCCTGGCTATGGCCCTTTAGCGGCCTGAGCCTCAGTTTCCTTACCTGTCAAATGGGACAACATTCCCACTGAAAGGCTTATGGAGAAGAGGTAGGGAGCTTATTTCCCTGGAACTCCCTGGTAAAGAAAAGCACTTGAGAGAGACAGCAGGGTTGGGACAAACTGTTTATCCCAAAGGCCACAGCTCCCCGAGGCCATAATCCTTTCTGAAGTGTCTCACACTCTGAAGCAGATGGGAAGAATTGAGTGTTAGTACTCTGGTCAACCAGTGTGCTCTCGGTGACCCCCCCAACAAACAAACAAACAAACAAACAAACAAACAAAAACAGTGGAACACAGCAATACATCTACTCCTATGGCACCGTCGGTGGCCGGGGACACAGCAGAGAGGATTCCACTCTTGAGGCCTCCACAGATTCTGCAATGACCCCAGGGGAAGGGGAGCACAAGCAGGATTTTCCCAGTGTGTGCACGAAGAGGCAGGGACCCAGGGAACGGAAGGACGTGCAGGGCTCCACTTAGCTGTGGCCCTTGGGTGCTGCAAAGAGTGACCTTGTGCATCCTGTGCCTCAGTTTCCTTATCTGGGAAATGAGGCAGCTTGCCAAAAGGTCAAACGTGCTGCTGCCTGGGCAATGGAGTTCAGGAGGCTGATGGGGCTCCCTATTCCTCCTGCCTAAGCTGTCCACTCCATTTAACCTCGTTTCTAAAGGCTTTCTCTGTTACTAACCTGATTCTAGGGCAGCAGAGAACTCATGTTTGCAGAGGGCCTCATTGGAAATACTTCCCTTGCTGATGTGACTCTACAGCTAGGACCTAGGAGGGAGGAGATGGGGCCAAACTTTGCTCAGGCTAGCTCTGCCCAGCCATGCCCTCTCTGAGCCCACTGCTCCTCTCCAGTAGAACAGACCCTGTAGAATTGTCCTAAGTATTTCTTTCTAAAATCATCTGCCCCCTTTGCAGCTCAGCAGAACCATGCTGTCAAGGGAGTGACAGGGTATTTCTCAGGGACTCATTATGGGCTCAGTGACTCTTCTTCCTCCTTCCAGCACTGCTGAGATGAGAAAGCATTGAGAAAAAACAAACTTGCCCCCAGGTTGGGCAGCCTAGCTGGAAGATGCCAGGGCTACAGCAGGGCCAGGTGGGGCCTGGAGAAGAAACATTGATACACTTATGGGTGTCTATGGCCAGCAACTAGGGGAGGAGGAAGAGGACAAGGAGCCTGTTGCAAGGGCCCAGGTTTTGAAACTTGGCTCTGACAAGCACCTTAGTGAACTTGATTCACCTCACCGGGCTGGGCTCCACCTCCCTCTGAACTGCTGTCTTCCCATGTAAAAGCAGCTCTCCTGGGTCTTGGTAGGCACTTGGTCTCCCCACAGATTTGCTAGGAGAAGGCCTTAGGCCACTCCACTGGAAGGTTAGGTGCGGAGATGAGTCTCCTCCTACTGGGTATCGTGGATTGAATTGTGACCCAATGGGCATATGTGGGAACCCTAACCCCTAGGACCAGAAGATGATCTGATCTCAGACAGAATCAGGTGACAGGAGTTTGTTAAGCTGAGACCTGATTCCAGTGGGCTGCATTCTCAGAAAAAGGGAAAGCCTGGGGCTGGGAAGATGGGTCAGTGGTTAAGAGCACTGGATGATCTTTCAAAGGACCAGGGTTCAGTTCCAAGCACCCATTTGGCAGCCTACAATTGTCTGAATTGTCTGTAACTCAATTCCAGGGAAGCCAACACCCTCACACAAACACACATGCAGGCAAAACTGAACAAGACCAGTATGGGCTCAGGATACCCCAAGACCAAGTTGTCAGCACAAAGGAAATTTATTTGCCCCAGAGGGGCAAAGAACAGGGAATACAAGACAAAGCAGGAAATAGAGGACAAGGGAGAAGGGGAAAGGAACAAGGGAGAGGGGGAAGGGATATTTGTCCTGTAGAAGGTGGGGGATGACTACAAAGGACTGCCTCAGGACAGAGAGGAGAAGGGGAAACCTCGTGTTAGGATGATATGTTTAATTTTAATTGGGCATGTTAATTAGATGAGCCAAAGGGAGCTTTTAATTGCTAACCTTCAATGTAGTGAGAATTTTGATGTCTTAAAAAAACAAACAGTTATGTTATGTAAACATGTTTTTGTTTTAATCCCAGGTGTGGGATATGGGGCTGTTAAAGATTATATACAGCGGAAGACTATTTGCCTCGTGTGTGTGTGTGTGTGTGTGTGTGTGTGTGTGTGTGTGCGCGCGCGCGCTTTGCCAAGGTTGTGATTCTGCTGGCTAAAGATAGTTTAATTTGGGGATTCTAGAGAGGGTATAAAAAGACCAGAGTCCCAAGATGGGAGCAGCTGCTCCTCTTGCTGGTGAGAAAAGAGACTACAAGTTGGAATATCATGACAGAAGGAAGACTGAACTTGCCCCAAGGAACTCAATGCCCCTAATCAGCAGGAAGTAGTCTATAGAGGTATATGGCCCCTTTCCCCTCTAATGCTCTTTCTTTCCTACTAGTGTTGGGGTGTTGGAAGGGATAAGGGATGAAAGGGTGGTAAATATAAGAACCCAAATAAAACAGATTTAAAAAAATATGCCAACACTTCAATACTTTGTTAGCTAGACCTTGGTCAGCCTCAGGAGGAGGGAGTGGCCAAATAAGGGAATAGACCTTGGTGGCTAACTGTAGGAATGTGTCTCACAGTTTTTAGCAAGGCAGAGGGAATGGGGGAGAAGGGCAAGTCCTGCCAGAGCCGTGTTTGCTCGGGCTGGCTAGAGTCCCTTCAAAAACACTGATGCATAGAAAATAAAAAGAAATGAATAATTAAAAGCAAAGGAGTTTGGTGGGGTGAGTGGTATATGCCTAAAATCTCAGCATTTAAGGAGCCTGAGGCAGGAGGCTTACCACAAGTTCGAGGCCATCCTGGGCTTCACAGTGAGTTCCAGGCCAGCCTGGTCACAGATGACAACCCTGGATCTTGGAGCTGAACATCATGGTACTTACAGATTAGTAGCACAAGACACTGTCCAGGCCCCTCTGGTGACTTTTCTTATTCTCTGTGCCTCAGGTTTCCACCCACCAATATCAGCTCTTCGGGGACCTGTGAGGACCCACCTGTAGCCAGGATGGAGCCAGCAAGTGTTTTTCTTTTGTGGTTCAGGAGCTCTCTGTTGTAGGACCTTGGCTCTGCAGGTTTAACCTGAGTACATCCCAAGATGATGGGAGTTTTGGGGTACACACCTGTATGCTAGCATTTGTAAGGCAGAGGTAGAAGGGTAGACAAAAGTCAGAGGCAAGCCTGGGCTATGTATAACAGGGAGACCTTTTCTCAAAAGAAAGGTTTGGGAGGGGGCACGATTGTAAAACTCACAGGAAGAATGAAGCTATTCTACAGAGACGCTTGTGTTCTCCCTTTGGTAACTGAAACAATCTACCCCCAGAAACTGGAATTTCCCTGGGTGTTTCATGCTGGAGAAGGAAAAGACTGGAGCCTGATGCTAGCCGGAGGGGAAGTTTGTTACCTGGAATGAGATTTATAGCTTATCAGCCAACTTGCAGCAAAGACAGACGGAGGATGTTGGGCAGGACCACGCCTTGACCAGGACTGCTTAGCAATGCACACCTCTTGGCTCTGTCTAAGCCTGATCTCATGGTCAGACCCTGGGGTCTGGATTTGGGAGTGCTATGTAACTGGACCTCTTCCTTCCTCATCTCAGTGTAGCCGCATTGAATAAATCTCCTTTGCTTTTCACTTCTGAAAAGGGGGGTGGGGTGGGCATGGTGATGCACATTCTTAATCCCAGCACTCAGTAGGCAGAGGCAGGTGGAGCTCTGTGAGTTTGAGGCCAACCTGGTCTACAAAGCAAGTTCCAGGGCAGCCAGCACTGTGCAGGTTTGTTGGAGTCCAGAAGGAGTTATCGGATCCCTGGAACTGAGTGGTTGTCAACTTCCCAATCTGTGCAAAAGCAGTAGACCTTCTTGACCTCAGAGCCATCTCTTGCCGTGGCTTTTCACTTTCACCCTGGCTTACTAGGGCTGCCAGGGCCCAGGTTCTGACCTTAATGACTCCAGTAACAGTTGTATTCTAATAAAGTTTTATTTGTGAACACTAAAGGTTACATTTCACATAATTTTCCCTATCCATGAACTAGTCCCCTCCTTTGAGTTTTTCAGCCACTTAAAATGGAAAAGTTGTTCTTGATCCGCGTACCGTAAATATATGATGTGTGTGCGTGTGTATGTGTGAGTGTGGGCACGTATGTGACGACCTTAGGTTTTAGTCCTTGCCTTCCACCTTGAGACAGGATCTCTTGTTTGCTGCCGCCTATGTGAAGGCTATCTGGCCTCTAGGGCAGTGGTTCTCCACCTGTGTGGGTCATGACCCCCCCTTGGTGGTGGAACAAACCTTTCACAGGGGTCACGGATCATATATATCCTGCATATCAGATATTTGTATTGTGATTCGTAACAGTAGCAAAACTATAGTTATGAATTTGCAATGAATATGATTTTACGGTTGGGGGGTCACCCCACCAGGAGGAACTGTGGTAAGGGCTGCAGCATTAGGAAGGTTGGGAATCACCCAACCTCGTGGGAGTCTTTTCTCTCTACCTTCCACATTGCAGTGGGAACAGTGGGGTTACAGATGTGTGTGGCTGCGCCAGGCTTTCTGTGGTTCAGACAAGTGCTTTACTTACCTAGCCAGCTCCCGGGGCCCCCATTTTTATTTCATGACTCAGTCTGTGTATAAACAGGTGCTGGCCAGGTTTGACCCACGGCTGAGGCTTGCCAGCCCGGCCTGATGAGAAGGGGTGTCTCAGCACCAGGGGTGGGCAGGAAGTGCTCCAGCCATTCCGGGCTGTGCTGGAGAAACCACTGGCATTCACCAGCTCCCTTCAGCTGACTCGGCGAGCTTCTTGCTGTGTAGCCCTCCAGCCAAAGTTTTTCTAGTATCTACTGTGCCACTAGCTCAGTCATTGCAGGTGTCTTTGAACGAGTAGCATGGCATTTGGCTCAGGGGAGGAAACCCTGTTAGCATCTCACCCTTTTGACAGATAAGCAAACAGAAGCTCCACATTCAAGTCTTTTAACCCTTTGACTCACTATGTAGCCGGGGCTGCCCTTGACCTCTTGATCCTTACAACTCTGGGATTGATCCTTATGCTGGGATTGCAGGCATACATCATTATGCCTGCCTGGGAATTAAAAAAAAATAATATTCATGTTTGTTTGTTTGTTTTTAAGAAGAAAAATGGGTGCTATATAATCCCAGCACTTAGGAAGCTGAGGCAGGAGAATTGCTATGAGTTGAGGCCAGACTAGGCTACACGGTGTCCTAGTTTTGACATGTTGCTGCGATAAGTGCCATGACCTATCTAAAGCAAACTTGGGGAGGAAAGGGTTTGTCTTATCCTTTCAGCTCTCAATTCATCGAGGGAAGCCAGGGCAGGAGCTCAAGGCAGGTGCTCAAGGTAGAAACCATAGTGGAGCACTTTAGGCGCTGGCTGAGATGAGACACACAGGCAGGATCCTCAGGAGGGACCCAGGACAACCCCTCCCACCTTGCACAAGAGGGGAGGACTGAGCGGGCTGCTCTGTTTCTGGTAGGCACATTATGGAGTGGCAGAACCCCGTGGGATCAGGCCAAGCGGCTATCCTCCCCTGCTGGATCTGCTTTTTTTTTTTTTTTTTCATTTTTAATGTTTTACATTGTGTGTGTGTGTGTGTATGTGTGTGTTTGTGAGAGAGAGAGACAGAGACAGAGACAGAAACAGAGAGACAACTTTGGGAGTTGTTTTTCTCTCTCTACTGTGTGAGATCTGGAGATGGAACTCCAGTTGTCAGGCTTGGAGCCATGTGCCTTAGACCAGCTCTGGGCTTCCAGCCCCCAATCTGGACTAATGGGCTTCCTGTCCCATCTGGAGGGTGACCCGAGGCCTGACCCTGGAGGCCCAGGCGGATCAGCCGGAAGGAAGGCCTCCCAAACACACTTCACTTCGAAGCAGGCGTCTGCCAGGGGTTTCCCCAGGGACTCCCTCGGGAAGCATTTCACACTCTGGTGGGCAGCCAGCCAGCCAGCCAGCCAGCATGGCCCCCAGCAGCTGCAGGAGGCCAGAGCCTCTGGGACAGTGAGGACCAGAGCCCTGTGTCCGAGGTCCTGGAGGTACCCTCCCAACAAGAATGCCAGGGTGCCCCTCAACATAGTAGAATTCTCAGAGAACACACATGTGTGAGTGCACGCGAATGCACGCGCACACACACACACGCCAGCTCCCTGTTTCTCATCCAAGTTCTGCGTGGGAACTTTCACTTCCCAAGCCTTAAAATCCACCTCTGTAAAATGAGGCCCTAGATGCCTCCCTTGTGGACCTAGATGAGAAACGCAATGAGCCGGTGTGTGCAGGTGGGCCAGAGCAGAGCCTGGCCTCTGGGAGGAACGCTGCAGGTGGGCCTACCTCTGAGCCTACGCTTGCTCCTGCTGGAGCTGCAGTCTGTTCTTAGGGCCCAAACCCAGCCTGGCTCTGGGAGTGAACTCCCTGGGTACCTTGTTCATATCCCTTCAGAGTGAGCGCCCAGGATCCTCCAACTTGATCATAGGGGCTGGTTCTGGGGTGACCTCTCTCTCCTTCCATTGTTTTGTCATACAATTTTTTTTTGAGTACCTACTATGTGACAGACCCTGTGTTAAGCACTAGAGCATGTCTGGGAGTAGAGGCCAGTTTTGCCCTCTTGAGGCTCATGCTCTGTGGCCAGGCTCAAGCAGATAAGACTGCACCATCTCCATCCACGAATGCCTGTGACCACTGCAAAATGTGCAGCTGTGAACAGGATCTTAAGGAGTAGGGAAAAGTAGTTAGTGACTGGTGTCCTGCGGCCAGGCTCTGCTTCAGAGCAGATGGGGGCGGGTAGCGGATCCGTGAGTGCAAGCCTCCCAAGGGAGCTGAGTGCTTCAGCTTGTCACTGAAGTGCCATGGAAACTGGACGGTATAACCTAGAGACCTCACAGGTGGGACTGCAGCCACAGCGTAAGGGTGGGAGATGGATGGACCAGGCATGATTAAAGTGGTAAGAACTGCCTCCTGCCTTTGGCAGGTTGGGGGTACAATGTGTGGAGGTGCAGTTTTCAACACATGTTGGGGTCTCCTTGCACTCGGAGCACAGAGCCACTATACCTAGGTTACACTCCTGTTCCTCCTGCCCCTCCTCTTCCCATGATTGCTTCAGACCCAATTCTAGAAAAGGACCAAGAAGGATCCAATGTAGGTCATACCTGCCCACCCCTTCGGTGTCTGATGATCCAGGAATAAGGATGGCTGTCTTAGTTTCTTTCCTATTGCTGTGATAAGATTCAATGACCAAGACAACTTATAGAAGAAAGTGTTTGTTTGGGGTTTAAGTTCCAGAGGATTAGAGTCCATGACCGTCATGATGGGGAGCCTGGCAGAAGGCAGGAAGGCATGGTTCTGGAGCAGTAGCTGAGCTCTTACATCCTCATCCACAAGCATGAGGCAGAGAGCTAACTAGAAATGGTGTGGGGTTTTGAAACCCCAAACCCCACCCTTAGCGACACACCTCCTACAAGGACACACCTCCTAATCCTTCCCAAATAGTTCCACCAACTGGGAACCAACAATTAAAACACATAAACCTATGGGGGCTGTTCTTATTCAAACTATGACGGGGGGTTTGGGGTACTGAGGTGTCTTTGAATCTGTAGGTGAGGCTGGGAATATGGGATCTATGGGGATTGCTGCAGGATCCACTGGCAGCCTGGCACAGTGCTGGCCCTGCGTCTCAGTGCAGAGGTTGCATGTGTCTGTAGGAACGTAGTGAGGTTACATCTGAGGATGCTCATAGCTGATGTCTGGGTAGAAACACAGGGACTGTCAGGATGTGGGTTGCCAGGCCAGGCGGGAGCAGAAATGATGTGTGTGTGTGTGTGTGTGTGTGTGTGTGTGTGTGTGTGTTCGCATGCATGTGTCTGTCTGTCTGCCTGCCTGTCTGTCTGTGCATAGCTCAGGCTGCCCTAGATCTTAAGATAATCTCCCTGCCTCATCTTCCCAAGTATCTTCCCAATTACAAGTGTGCACCACCATGCCTGCCTCATTGGGGGTAAATGAAAGCTCCTTATGCATTCCCTGAGTAGAAGAAAGCGCCGATCCTGCTAGCTATAACCAGTCCGTGGCAGATCTATCCTAGGAACTGGAAGGGGGTCATAATCCCTTGAGCTAGCTTCCTGCTGATCTTTAGGCATGACCCCCCTCAGGACCAAAATCAAACTTCCTTGCTCTGCATTCAGTCACAAGTACTCTGATCCTATCACTCTGGGCTTTTCCATGCTTGTGGCTAGCAGTGGTCAGGGCAGTTGGCCATTCTGAGTGCTTTGTTTTTTTTTTTTCCGATCTTGTTATGTAGGAAGTAAATGCTAATAGCTGCCTAGACACAAACAAGAAACTGAGATCAGATCACCTGTCTCCAAGTGTATGTGATGATGATAGGGTATGCCCTGAGCTAGGTGGAAGCAGCCCCTTCCCCCGTGGCAGGCTGAGCAGGACCGCAGGGGACAGACAGTAAAGCTGGAAGGCCAAGGACTTGAACTCTGATCTGCCTTGAATGAGCTCTGTGCCCTTGAGCAGCTTACTTCCTGCTCCAAGTCCCTCTTACTGAAAGGGACATTAAATGTAATTTAAAGGTGCAGTGTACTGAAAACAAGGCTCTTTTTTGTCACTGTCTTTCCCCAATTTTGGAGCTGTTTATCTAGGTGACAAGGTGGAGACAGAGGCGTGGGCTGCTGAGTCAGGTAAGATGAGATTTCAGGTCCCTCTGTCATCTACGCAACTGTATATGTGACCACAGCTCTCTGGGCCCCGAAGGATCTGGAGACGGTAAGGCTCAAAGTTCAGGAAGAAATCAGCCTAAGCAAATTATGCCGACTGTCTTGTCTGTAATGCCTCTCTAGGCTCTAAGGAAGAGGACAGGAATTGTTTGGGTCCTGCAGTTGGGATGGTTAGAGTTCCGTTCCAGGATAGTGAGATGCAGAAGCTGGCTTGGCCCTCTCTCAGTTCTCAGTACCCTTAACCTTCCCCTTCTGCACCATGAGCTTGGCATTCTGTGTGGAGACACTCAATTTGTCCTTTCCCTGACCGTGCCTTCCTTCACGGGGAGAGCAGGGAGGGGTGGCGGGCCCTGAGCCCATTGTACCTTCTGCTGCCTGCCACACAACACTCACCAGAGCAAACCTGTTCACTCACTGGCTCACGCAGCCCATTATGAATTTGGGCAGTTGCGCAGTGTAATTGTTTTCATTGGCATGATGGTTGCGTGTCCTGGGCCAACACAGGTCCAAGGTTCTGAGAGGGACTCCAGGTTGGAAAAGGTGGCCGGGCAGGACTTAACAGAGGGCAGGGAGAGACCAGGCACAGAAGATGGAATGCCTCTGGTAGGGGCAGGCAGGATCCCGGCTGGGAGACAGAGGAGCCCAGGCCAACAAGGGAGCTGGAGGTAGAGACTGGGAACAGGATGAGAGAGGATAAGGTGGGAAAGCATAGTGGGTGGGGCTGGAGCACTGGGCATGGTGCCTCAGGTATGAATGGCTGTTTATCAGTCTTAGCAACTATGTTGGCTCTGCAAAGATGAGGTGTGACAGCATGGGGCAATAGGAGAAAGGACACCACGCTGAGGACATGCTGAGGACACGCTCCAGGACATGCTGAGAGGCCTAGAGGGGAGCTGGTGGGAATAGGGGTTGGAGAACCAGCCCCTGTCCTTGCACTCAAGAGGCATAGAAGGGTGGGACTGGAAAGGAACCCGGGGTGGGGGGGGCAAGGAGAGGACTCAGTCCAGAGGAAAGTCTGTGTTGGTGTGAGTGGGTCTGGAGACCACCCAGGCAGTGTTCCCAGATTAGGAACATCTTCCCTAGTGCCTTCCCAGACAAAGAACCATCAGAAGCCGGAGGAGTCAAGGGAACTAGTAACATAAGCAGAGTTCAGGAAGAGGGTTGTAGACCTTAAAGGCAAGCAGGCAAACTGGGGAAAAAGCAAAGAGCTGATGGTCTGGGGTGTGTCTACCAAGACGTTCAGCTAGATAGGTGTAAAAGCTGCTTTCTGCTCAGGATGAGAATATTGGAGAATTCTGTAAAAGTGTGCTCTATCTCTGCTAGCCAAAGGACACAGAAACAGCTAACTTTATTCTAGCCCTGTGGTTAACCACAGTTAGCTAAAGCCTTGTCTGTGGGGTCCCCAAGCTCAGGATGGTGCCTGAGATAGGAGACAGCTGACTGAGTTCCTGTGACTTTATTTGTTTTGTTTTTTTCAAGACAGGGTTTCTCTGTGTAGCCCCCCCTTGGTTGCCTTGGACTCTCTTTGTAGACCAGGTTGGACCAGGCTAGCCTTGAATTCAGAGAGATTCCCCTGTCTCTGCCTCCCACGTGCTGGGATTAAAGGCATGGACCACCATGCCTGGCCTTTGAGTTTATTTCTAGCTTGTGTTAGCTTTGGGTCAGAGAGGCCCAGCTAGTGGTATTGACAGCCCCACAGTTTACTCTTTAACATTGCGGCCCACTTAGGGCCCCCCAGAGCTCTTCTGTTTTATTTTTCAAACAGAGCCTCTTGTAAGCCCACGCTGTTTTCAAAGCCATCATGCACTCCTGTTATTCCTGCTTCCCACCTGGTCCTACCGGCGTGCATGGCCGCGCCTTATTTTCCAGGTTCCTTCTAAACTAAGCAGTGACAGTCTGAGGGTTGCTTACATCTGATAGCTAGAAGCTGTCTTTTGGGAACTGACCTCCTCCCTCATTCCCTGTTTCCAAAAGACAAGGAATGACATCCCCAAAGAGCCACAGACACTCAGATTCCAAGGCAGAGGCAACTACCTCCCTCCTCATAAAAGTCTGCAGGAACTGCTTCCCTGGGGGATTTCTCATCACCTGCTCAGTCTCTTTACTACCTTGTAGGACTGGACAGCCCTCCCCCAATCTCTGTGGTCATACAACATCTGTCCCACAAGTGCCCATACCCAGGGTAGGCCTGGCTGCAGTGATCGCTTGGCAGGCGTGTAGAGGACAATGAACACCGACTTTTGCAGAAATGGGGGTGGGATCGTGGGGAGGAGGGTATAGGGAGAGGGAAGCAAAGTCCTGGAGGAGGCCCTGGTAGGGGGACGGGCAGGGAGGGCAAAGGGTAGTGTCAGTAGGGGAGCCTTCCCTCTAAAAGGACATGGTGTGAATGCAGAGTGCGTTCATACCTAGATGTGTATAGTGTATGCTTGGCACGCACACCAGTGGGTTCGACATTACACTATCTTTCTGGCCTCCAAGCTCAGGCCCTCTCTCCAGCCCTGCACAGTTCCAGGGCCCACAATAAGCTTACTATGTCTGTTCCTGGCTTGCTGCTCACCCAGACCTGGAGGGCTCCATCCCCTCCATGTGCTGATGTGCCAGCTGCCAACAGACCTTGGGGTCCCAGCTCTCACCATGTCAGGTCCAGAGGAAATGCCTTTTCCCCCAAATTCCAAAAGGCAGGAGGGACAAATGGCCATTTGTGATGCCTATTAAGCATACCACAGTGCATGCTGACTCCAGGCTCCTTCAGGACCACAAGTACCTGTCACACATTTCAAAGTCCATGCTAACATCCCAGCCCTTCTCACTTCCTCACCTACCTTAAACTCCTTCTAGCTCATGGGCTTCCTCCCCACAGCTGCTCATTTCTTCATATAACCCTGTTTGGGCTATGCACTCTCTTTGTGTGTCTCCCTCCCTTCACCCCTCCCCTCTCCCTCTGTTCTGCTCAGGCTTCTCTCCTGGCCAGGTCCAGTCTTCTGGCCACGCCCAGTCTGCTACTTTTTATCTTTGCTCTGGACTCTTTGAGATGCCTCTGGCTGTTCTCTCTCTCTCTCTCTCTCTCTCTCTCTCTCTCTCTCTCTCGTATTTACAATAAAGGCCTTCCCTTAACCATACCATGGAGTGGTCATGTCATCAGTTTATACAGCCAGTATGACTATCCTTCATATCTGATAGCATGGTCACCTGAGGCACCCCAGGCTGCAGGGAGAGAGTAGGGGCCAAGGCTGGTTCTCTATGCCAGTTCCCTCTCAGGTGGGTGACCCTTTCATACAGTGGTCTATGGCAAGCACACAGTATTAGGCTGTTCCCACTAGCCCTCTTATAGGTTGCTTAGCAGCCTTTGAAGTCATCACCTGCTGCTGCCAGATGATAAAAGACCCCCCTCCCTTAGTTTCTCTCTCTCTCTGTGTCTCTCTGGAGCGTCTCTCCCCCTTCTCTTTTCCCCCTACCCCCCTCCACAATAAACTTTCTTCCTTTTACCAAATATGTTGTGATGGTTTCTTATTATATAACACTTAGGAACCAGGACTGGGGCACACACATAGGTCACATACTCTTGCGTGCCATCCTCTACCCAGCTTTGTCAGGTTCTGTCTAGAACACAAGTCAGGCCCACGAAAGTCCAAACTTTTATGGAGCCTTGTGAACTCTCTCTCTCTGATCTGTAGGATCAGGCCCCAGGACTGTGACAGCTCCCTGAAGAGACACAGTGCAGTCATGCTCAAGGGTAGGAGTTGGGCCATGAGGTCACAGAGATAGAACCTTGGCTCAGAGGCTGCTTGACTCTGGAACTCCTCTGCATTATGGGTAAAGTCAGGGTTCAGCCTGTGACTGATCAGGTTCAGGGGTCAGTGTGTAACCAAAAACATTGTTCAGTCTATAAACCAGAATGAAAGCTGACAGTATGGTCTGAGTCAACTCTTAGATTGTGTAAAGGGTCAATACATGAAAATGAGGATAGGACCACTCGTAGGCGTGGTTGAGGAGGTTTTTTTTTTTATTATTATAGATATGAGGGAGATAACAGAGGCATCTCTCTGGAAGAGTCTAGACTGAACATGGCTAGTGGAATAGATCAAGTTATGGGAGGAGGGGGCAAAGGGAGGGGATCGAGCCAGAAGGGTCAAGAGCCAAGAGAGCCACTGGCTGAGGTCGTTGGGTTATATAAGAATCAAGCTGGGAGAGAGGAAGAGAAGCCCAAGGCTGGAGAAGAAAGGATGGAGGTGGGGCAGGGTAAAAAGTGCTGCTAGGAGCCAAAGTTACTAAGTGAGACTTGCCCAGGTTTCTTTGGAACCTGACAGTCAGGGGTCCAGGATGTTGCTAAGACAAGATCTAGGCATGTGAAAAGGATCAGTGTGACCAGCATAATCAAGGCTTAGAGTGACAAGGATCAGCACTCAGTGAGACCAGGATACAGGCTCAGTGTGTGACCAGGATCCAGACTCAGGTCATAGGTAAGTATGCATATGCCAGGTTCCCATGGTAGTTTCTGGGCAAGGAGACCAGAGCCTACAGACGGGGCGGAGGGTGTGTTAAAAATGGTGTGCTCAACAGATATTATATGAAAGAGGTTTATTGAAGAGAGAGAGAGACATGATAGGGGGAAGGGAGGGACGCCCCAACATAGAAAGGAGAAGAGAGTAGGAGAGAGGGCAGAGCAAGAGAGAGGAAGAACAAGAGAGAGGGGTAAGAGGCAGGGGTCCATTTATAGCTCCTGCGCAGCTGAAACACACCTGCCAGGTGCGTCTTCCTGGCCAGGACACATGATGACATCATATATTACTAGGCAACCGAAAAGCAGGCTGCCTAAATGCCAACAGAGTAGGGGTGGGAACGGCCCTTGGTCGTTGTGAGCTTGGTGTTGGGAGTTGGGGTCAGAAGATCTGTAGCGCGTCCTGAAGTTCCCAGAGGGCTTAACTGCTGATGCCTTGGATCACTTTGGCATTTCCAAGCCCCTGTTTCCCCCATCTGTGTTTCTTCTTAGTGGTCATGTGTGGATGACTGAGGTCAGCGTGAACAGTGCTCTCATGGGGCACACCCACCTCATGACCCTGTCTGCCTTATTTCTTCCCATCAACCGTGCGGCTGACTGCCACAGCGGCTCAGCAAGCCTTCCCAGAGTTGCGCTTGTGGGCCTGGACCAGATATAAGAAAAGAACAAGGAAGACACAGGAGGCACAGTCCCTCCCTGCCCTGACGGAGTTCACCCAGCCCTAGGAAAGATGAGTGTGAATGGGTGTGATGACCACTCAGAAGACACGTGTTATGATGACAGTAAGAACAGGGGACCTCAGGAGTACAGGGCCCTATTGAAGCCTAGACTTAGAGGCAGCTTCAGATAAGGTGGCCCAACTGTTGTAATGAGAAACAGCCCTCTACAGAGAAGCCACACTGCAGAGGGGTGGCTCTGGGCAGAAGAGGGACACGCCTGGTGTAACTTGAGAGTGAGGATTAGGGATATAAGCACCAGGCAGGCAGCCTCTGGCCCTCTTAGGCTGAGTCTAGAGAAGACACCAGCTCACTACAAGTCCATCAGGCAGCAGAGGGAACCCCCATGACATGGGCAAAAGCCACATTTGCCATCTAGCTCAGCAGCTCTGGCTGCTGGGGAATTCAACCTGGGTACATTCATCCCCCAGGCCTTGGGCTTCTCACACATCCTGGGATATGACTGGGGGTTTTGGAGGTCGCTGGTGACACTCCAAGAAATAGTTCTTTTTTTTTTTTTTTTTTTTTTTTTTTTTTTTTTTTTTTTTTAAGGAGAGTGTTGCTTTTGCTTTGCTCAGAGTTAGGAATGCTCCAGATGAGAGACATCCCACCTGCTCCTTGGCTTGGCTGAGCTGTTTACATTCTCTGGTGCAGGGCCCCCAGCCCTTCCCGGCAGGCTTGCCTGGGCAGGGCAGAGGGAGCAGAAATTAGAGATAAAGAGCACCCTCAGAGCCGAAAACAATGGCCAGGTGTGTAATTAACATTTCAACGCTGATAGCATCGCCTCTGTGTGGACTCTCCCTCTCTAGTTAGTCCACCGGCTGTGTAATCCTGTGGGTCTGCCTTAGTCATGCCCCCATTGACAGGAGACTTCTCTGCCTTCTTCCCTCCATGTCCCACCTCTTCTTGTGCCCAGGGTTCAGGGGCTTATTTTATTATTTGGGTTTTTGAAACTGGATCTTGCGTAGCCAAGCTAGCCTTGAACTCTTGTCAATCTGCCCCCACCTCCCAAGCCCCAGGCTTACAGGCCTTTGTTATTATTCATTCTTTTAAAGAAAGGGTCTCAGGTAGCCCAGGCTGGCCTCAGGCTTGCTATGTTGCTGAGGCTGGCTTTGAATTCCTGATCAATCTGCCTCTATTTCCCAAGTTCTGGGATCATAAGCATGGGCTAAAATGCTCAATCTACATATATATGTATTTGGTTTTAAGAGTCTCACTAAGTAGCCAGGCTGGCCTTGAACTCACAGGCTTTCTGTCTCAGCTTCTGAGTGTTGGAATTATAGACATGTACTTCCTAGGTGTGGCTCATTCAGGAGCTTTTAATTCAAAAGAGAACATTACAAAATGTTTGCTGAACTGGGTACGGTGGCTCACGCCTGTTCATCTGGAAGATTGCTGAGTGTTTTGAAGCCAGTCTAAGTCTAAGGGCAACCTGGGTTACAGAGTGCATGAGTGCCTGGTTTCAGCACCAGAGGAATGAAAAAAAGAAATAAAAGGAGGACACGACTGTCCCTAAGGGCTTGAGGTTTTTATTCTAGATAAAAGGGACAAAACAAGCAGAGGCAGAGACATCTGGGAGAGTCCAGAGTGAACATGCTTGACTGAAACAGCCATGTGAGGAGAGAGGGGGAGGAAGAACAAAAGAGGGGATGCCTACCAAGAGGGGTGGCCTGGGCCAAGAGACTGACCAAGAAGCCAAAAGGTGAAAGGTCAGGTGTAACCAAAATGGCTGGTATTATATAGAGATGAGCAGTCGAGCCTCTGGACTGGAAAGTTTAAGGTGTGTGTGTGTGTGTGTGGTGGGGGGAGATCTGCCAGCCAGGACAAACTGTAACAGGTAGGGACTGAGGGATGGTGGGAGAATCTGTCAGCCAGCGTGAGCTTTGATATGTTACTAGGCACCTCAGTTAGTTGTTTGTCCAGGTTTGGGGTTTGAGACCTAACACAGACTGAGACCCTGTCTCAAATGAAACAAAACAAAAAATTCAACCAAACAAATCCTTCTAGTTTTTATTCTGCAAAATGTTCTGGAAGACCCAGAGGCGGCTTTCTGGCAGGTCTTACTATGTAGCCCAGGCTGGCTGCAGTGGCCTAGGTATTGAGTCCTTCCTTTCACTCCTGTCTCAGGGAGATTCTGCCTTCAAGCTGAGGGAGGAAGCTTGGTTGTGGATGGTGTCCAGCCTGGAGGAGTGACGATCTCTCCTCTGTCCCTGCCTCACCCTTTCAGTCCTATGTAGAGAGCCAGGAATCTTTAATTCCTTGGTTTTACAGCAAACAATGATGGCAGCTGAGGCTACAGGGAAGTGTGGAAGCTGCAGGTTGGCTGCCTCTGTCCCAGACCTACCGGAGGCCAAACCCAGCTCTGAGCCTTCTGTGTCCTTGCTATGGACATCTAGGACCTCCTCCTCCTCCTCCTCCTTCTTCAGACAGGGTTTCTCTCTGTAGCCCTGGCTGTCCTGGACTCACTTTGTATACCAGGCTGGCCTTGAACTCACAGAGATCCATCTGCCTCTGCCTCTCAAGTGCTGGGATTAAAGGTGTGTGCCACCACCACTGGCTTCACCCAGGACCTTCTACCCACAAGGCTCATGAGGAGGGAGAAGAAGGAGCCAAGGGGTCCAGTGCTGGGAGTTTGGCTCTATACCTTCCTTTCCCTGTGTGGGCTTTCCAATCTCAAATGACCTGTTTGGCCAATCTGGAAGGCTCAGTGGGTAGTTGCTTTTTACAAAGCTCCATGACCCAAGCTTAATTTCCAGGACCCACATGGAAGAAAGAATGAATTGACTTCTGCAAGTTGTCCCTTCACTTCTATTTGTGTGCCCTGGCATATATGCACCCACACATATACAGGAACATGCACAAATACACAGAATAAAGAAATAAAATGTTATTAAAAAAAAAAAAAAAAAGGACAGTGGTGGCACACACCTTTAATCCCAGCACTCGGGAGGCAGAGGCAGGGGATCTCTGTGAGTTCTGTGGTCTACAGAGTAGATTCCAGGACATCCAGGACTGTTACACAAAGAAACCCTGTCTTGATTTCTCCCCCCCCCCCCAAAAAAAAAGATAGAAATTATATATTTGGAACTTAAAGGAAGGGAGAAGACTAGGAGGAGGCTGCAAAGGCCTTGCTCTCCTTAGGGTGCTCCAGATAAGTCTTGAGGACCATGAAGTCCCTTAGGCACAAAAGTCTGCACTAAAATTTTTCCACAGGCTCTCCATGGAGTGAGATAGAGGATAGCCTGAGTATCAGTGTGGGGCCAAGGCCTGTCTGCCAGAGAAGACGCTCCAGGGAGCATCTTCTGGAGGCCATCTATATTCCAGCATCTTCAACGTCAGAGCCTTTTCCCTCCCCAGCCTCGTTTCCCTACCGTTAATTAAGCCAGGTATAGGGGTCTCCTTGTAGGGCTCAAACAAGATCACAGACTGCACAGACCTGGAGACCCCAACTGTACAGAAAGAGTATCAACCCAGGAACACCCACACTTGGCACAGATGGCTGGGAGTAGGGAGGACACTAAAGGCCCATGGCTGTGTCCCGGCTGGGTTGGGTACAGGCCTGTCTGTTCTCTGGTGGCCAGGGTTGGCAGCCACTGGCAGAAGCTGATGTTCTCAAGTGAGTCAGCAGGAATGGGAACATTAATTCGTTTGAGTGGCTGACTCTGCTAAGGGTTCAGATAGAGAAAAAAAAATATGCGAAGGCTGGGCCAAAAGTGTTAAGGTGGGGACACTTGGTACCTAGGGACATGTCTTTCAGAGCACCTGGTTAGCAACTCAGAGGTTGCTGGGTGCCAGGCCTATACCTAGCATTGGACTTTGGAGAAGTTGTTTTATGAGCCACCCTCAGGGAGTGCCAGTCTGATGAGGGAGGCGGGTGAGGAAGCACCACACTGGAGCCAGGGCCTTGTGGGCCCTTAGGTAGAGCATGATTGGCAGAGGGGGAATAAGTCAGTGGAGGGATCAAAGCACAGGGGTCCAATGCGGGAGTCCTGAGGAGCAAGGAGGTAAATTACCGAGCAGAGCTGTCCAAAATCTCCAAGGCTTGACTGGCCTTCTCTGCCTTAGTGGGGAGACTGTATTAGGATGAGTGGTAGGGTCTTGTTGAAGGGAAGCCCTGAACCATAGAAGACCTCAAGGACTTGACTGAATGGGCCTGGGTCAGGAACTACAGAGTGGGATTAACTCTGCTCAGCATGGGCCTGGGTGAGAGAAGGCGGCCACCAGGTGGCCCCAGAAGCCTGCTCACAGCTGCTAAGGAATAAGCATGTGTTCTCCACTTAAAACCTAGGACCATTCCCCTGCCAGCTCTGCACAATTCGAGGCCAAGGTAGGTGCACCCAAAACATGCTTGGGAGCTCCTAGGTGAGTTGTTGATGCCTGCCCTTTCTCACCGGGGGGCACCCAGGCCGATGGGTGGAGCCAGGTGCCACACCCTCTAGCCTCCGGGGAGCCTAGCACAAGCAGGCTGCCTGGAAGAGCAAGGAGTCACCTTACTTCCCAGGCTTCCAGAAGGAAGCAGCCTCCCTGTCCCTTGACCTTGATTGTGACCTCTGGAGTGACTACTGAATTCATCACTCTTAGTGACAGTAGAGGAAAACACAGGCATTTCTGGGGCCAGTGGCCAGCTGAGCCCCAGGTTCTTGCTACCCAGTAGCCACTGTGGGCTAAAGAGGGCCAGGCCAATTCTAGAGCAGGGAACCTGATTCTAGAACAGGGAATAGTCATGAGGCCTGCCTCTAGGCACAGTCCACTCACTGGGACTGTAAGTGACCAACAGGACATTTTGTCACCCAGACTTGCATATATGCTTTGTGTGTATGTGAACTGGGTGTGTGTGGGTGTAGGGGGGGTGCTGGTGGAACTTGTCCGGGTCAAACATGGCCTACGCATCATTGGAGGAGTCAGGGTGAGAAGAAGTGTGTGGGTCACTTTCGTTTTATTTTTGAGGGGGTGCCACATGGCTCAAGCTACCCTCAAACTCTCTGTGTAGCCCATGATGACCTTGAACTTCTGATCCTCCTGTCTCTGCCTTCTAAATGCTGGAGTTAGGGGCATGTGCTGCCACACCCAGTTTACAATGCATTAGGGTTAAGCCCTGGGCTTTGTGTTAGTTAAACACTGTACCAAGTGAACGGTATCCCCAGCCCCTGGGTTTCTGTTTCGTTAAGACAGGTTTTTGCTGTGTGTCTGTCCTAGGCTAGCCCTGGACTCACTGAGTCAGTCACCCAGACTGGCTTCAAACTAGCAGCAATCCTCTGTCTCAGTTTCCTGAGTTCTGGGATTACAGATGTGTGTCCCCACTTCCAAAGCATTTTTCCTGGCGAGGACTCATGCCCTCCACATTTGGCTCAGCCAGACTGAAAGCTGGGCCGGGACTGGAGCATCCTGAGCCCATTACAAACACAAACAGCACCTGTGGCTTGTGCTCACACCTCCTCAGGGCGTTGTCCCTCTTGTTAGTAGATAAGGCTGCTTAGTAATACATTTCTACTCATAGCACCACGTCGACCTTTTCTGGCACTCAGTGGATAGACATGGTTGTGCAAGCGTCATCACGACGCATTTTAAAACATCTCCCATGCAAGAAGCCAGGACCCTTGAGGCAGCTGTTCCCAGCATTCCTCAGCCCTAGCCACCAGGCCCCTGCTCTGCTTCAGGCTCTGGTCTTCCAGAGTCCTCCAGATCGGCAGAGCCACCTTTGAATCTGGCTATTTCTGCTTAGCCTCTCTCTCTCTTTCCCTCCCTCTTTCCTTCGCTTTCCATCTTTCCATCTCCCTCCCTCCCCCCC
>NW_026596079.1:2951783-2958435 GCF_907164565.1 Psammomys obesus | reverse complement strand
CTTCCTTCCTTCCTTCCTTCCTTCCCTCCCTCCCTCCCTCCCTCCCTCCCTTCTTTCTTCTTTCTTTCTTTCTTTCTTTCTTTCTTTCTTTCTTTCTTTCTTTCTTTCTTTCTTTCTTTCTTTCTTTTCTTCTTAAAAATTTATTTATTTTCATGTGTATGGATGTTTTGCATCTGTATGTCTGTCTATCTATCTATCTATCTATCTATCTATCTATCTATCTATCTATGAATCACTTGTGTGACTGGTGTCCTCGCAGGCCAGAGGACATTAGATCACCCGAAACTGGAGCTACAGATGGCTGTAAATCACCATGTGGGTGCTGGGATAAGAACCTGGGTCCTCTGGAAGAAACCAGTGCTCTTAACCATTAAGCCATCCCTCAGGTCTCATCCACATTGTGACCCATGTCAGAGTGCTCCCTTTTTGTGGCCAAGTAACAGCCATTGCAGAATGTCTCTATGATCATCCTTTGGTGCCTACTGTATTGTCTCTGCCTTCTGGCTGTAGCAGTGGTCCAGTGGTCAGGAAAGGCCATTATCAGAACAACCCTCTACCCAGGCCTTGGGCTTGGGGCTAGGGTCATGGCTACACCCTTACATTTCTTACCTTCTGGGTCCTCATTCCCTCAGGCTACCCCAGGAGAGCGGCAGCTTCCTGAGAATTGGGCTGAAAGTCTGGAAGAAGGCAAGCCTCCTGGAGCAGGTGGCTGCTGTAGTCTGGATCTTACCAGACCTGGTAAATGGGAAGAGGTGTTGAAGGTTGTAGGTTGGATAGCAAATGAAGGAAGGGAGAGGTGGCTCAGGCTGCTTTACTGTCTGTGTGCTGGGAATGGGCCAGTTGGAACTGCTGTCCCTCTTAACATCTTTGATATACCCATAGGTCCCAGCCCTCAGGCCAGAGGGTCAGAAGGTTCTTAATGTGGATATTCTTGTATCCTGGGAGAACGGGAATGTGAGGTTCACAGTATTGAATGGAATGAGCAAAGGTTTTTAGTGATGGCTGTTCCTTCCTGATCTCCCACCCTACCCCATCCCCACCCCAAGGCAGACTTCAGCCTCTGACTGACTCCCTGATTGGGGCATTGGCCTCTGTGGCTCAGGCCAGCCTTGCTTGTGAAGTTGGTTTCCGCTGAGCTGTCTTTGGCCATTGTTAGTCCTTTTACCCTTTGATACCATGCCTTACCCAAGGGCATAATAGCTTTCCTTCACCTAGGCCTGCAGTTCCACGGATGACTTACCCTTCCTGCCTGCAATTTGTGTCTCACCACACAGGAGCAGAGCCTATTGTGCCTGCCAGGAAAGGCCAGTCCTCCTAACCAGGGCTTTGGGGTGCCAGAGAGACAATAGGGGCTAGGAGCTTTACAGAAAGCTGCCCAAAGTGTCTGGGTTTCTCACTTGGAGGTAAGGGAGCTGACTGGAAGGCAGTGACCCACTGCTCCCTCCCTGGGCTGTTCATCTGGGGTTACGGGGAAGACAGTTTGGTTTATGGAAAATCCAGACTCTCCCCTCACCAGTTTTCTTCCAAGATTCAATACTCCTGGGCCAATATTCTGGACAGAAAAGTAAGTGGGGAGGTTGCTGGGCAACCAGTAGGAGCCTCCGCAGGCCAGGCAATACATAGTTTTTCAGCTCATGATAAGGGAGGAACACGTTGAGCTGGGAAAGGTGCCTGACCTCCTTCCCAGGCACCTGTAAAAGGAGGCTCATCTGTAAAAGGAGGCTTTCCAGGCACGCTTGTGCACAGAAGTTTGAGGCCAATCTGGTTTATATATAGAGTTCTAGGCAAGCCAGGGCTACAGAGTGAGGAGGCTCTACTTAAAACAAACAAACAAAAAATAAACAAAAAACCCAAAACAACAACAACAACAACAAAAACCTAGGGGCTGAAGAGATAGCTCAATGGTTAAGAGCACTGGCTGCTCTTCCAGAGGACCTGAGTTCAATTCCCAGCACCCACATGGCAGCTCACAACTCTCTGTAACTACAGTTCCGGGGGATCCGATGCTCTCACACAGACACACGTGCAGGCAAAGCACCAATGTGCATTAAAAAAAAAATTAAAAATAACTATGAGCTGGAGTCAGTGTGGCACTGGCTGCTCTTTCAGAAAACTTTGGTTCAATTTCTAGCACCCACAGGACACTAGGGGATCTAATGTCCTTTTCTGGTTTCTGTGAACACTAGGCACACACAGGGCATACAGAGACATACAGGTAAAACACCCATACTTGTAAAATATAACTAACTAACTAACTAACTAACTAACTAACTAACTAACTAACTAACCAACCACTCACTCACTCACTAACTCACTAACTAACTAGGCTTGGACTAGTTGGTCTGCCCCAGGGGTTTTCAAACTGTGTTCTCAGAGGAGCCTTGGACCCCCCTAGGGTGGCGGTTCAGTCTCTCCCTCATCTGTGCCTCATGACTGAGTTCCTGCTCCATTTGCTTCCCCTCCCACCATAGCCTGGGAGTGGGCAGTGTGGCTGTGGCAGCTCAGCTCTGTCCTCTGTGGGAAAGGACAGGCTCTGACCCACAAATAGTCAAGTGTGGACAAAAATAGCCTTGGCTTTCACAACACACATGCAAAGTTAAATGGGAAGTCTGCGCACAGGCCGGGCGTCATCCACAGCCCGGAGCTTCGATGGGAGATGGGCTTTTCTAGTCTCATTTATAGACAAGGCCCCTGAGGCCCGGAATGGAAGATTATGCTACTAGCTGGTCACCTGTGTGTCTTATGGCATGGCTCCAGTTCTATATCCACCTCCAGAGTGCTTGTGGCTAGAGATATCTTCATTAATTTCTCCCATAGAAAAATTCCTATATGCTGGGGGTGGTGGTGGTGGTGGAGGGGAGTTCCAGGATAGCCAGGGCTACATGGAGAAACCGTGTCTCAAAAAAGAAAAGAAGACAGGAAGGAAGGAAGGAAGGAAGGAAGGAAGGAAGGAAGGAAGGAAGGAAGGGAGGGAGGGAGGGAGGGAGGGAGGGAAAAGGAAACAAAACAAAACAAAACAAACCTCCTATACATCCTTCAAAATCCAACCAAGCCAGGTATAGTGGTTTATATTTGTAATATTAGCACTTGAGAGGCTGAGGCAGGAGGACTGCTAAGAGTGAGTTTGAGTTGAGTATGGTCTACAACATGTGACCCTACCTCAAGAAAATGAAAAGAAGGAAGGAAGGAAGGAAGGAAGGAAGGAAGGAAGGAAGGAAGGAAGGAAGGAAGGAAGGAAGGAAAAAAATAAAAGCGAAGTCTGCTTGAATGTCACTGCTCTGGAGAGCCTTCCTCAGCCCTCCGGCAGGCAGATGAGTGGACTGGGGCTGGGGGTTCCTTGAGGATGGGCAGAGTACCTCGATCATTGCTGCACACCCCAGCACCCCACCCTGCGTCATGCCGAAGCTGATAGCTGGTGCTCGTAAGTGAGCGTGGAATGACGGAGTGGTGGGCTGTGCGTAGTGAACTATGCCTTGCTCCCTTGCACAGTAACCTGGGGAATGAGGGTCATCGGGACCATGTTGCAGATCAGAGAGACAAGAATCAGGCGACAAAAGGCCACATCAGCCAAGGGCTGGACCTTGCTTCCACCGAAGCCCTCCGCAGCCAGACCTGGGCTTAGATGGGACCTGCAGTTTCCTTTCCTCCATCTCCTCCCACAACTTTCACTGTGAGGTCCTCTTATCCCACTCTTCCTCTGCAGGACTGGGCCTGCTCTTGCAAGGGTCCTATAAGAACTTGGTGAGGGTCACAGGCTCCGGGGGGGAGGGGGGAGGAGCTGAGTCCATCTCAGCAGGGATCCTCATAGCTGCCATCTAAAACTGCCAGGAGGTAAGGGAAAGGCTTTACACTCGGCTAAACGCAGACCCGACCTGCATGGCTGTCTAGCTTGGGAATGACCTGTGACCACACTTTTTACCTCAGGCGTGAGGGACTCGGGTGGGCATGGCCAGAAGCCGTAGTTGTGGGTAGGAGATGTGTGGAAGTCTTTGGAGCAGGCAGAAAAAAGATTTCTGATTCATTTGTGAAGAGTCAAAGCTTTGAGGGGCTCCCTCTCTATCTTTATTGCTACCTTTGATCCAACAAAGAGCCGCCGGAAGATAGGCATGCTCTGTGAATGGTGACAGCCTGTGGGCAATAGAAGAAAGGGTGAGGACCGACAATCTGGTATGAGGGGTGGTGGAAACCTTGCCTAGCACAAGCTCTTGCTGTGGCTGGGCCCCACATGGTCCTGGAACCCAGAAGCCCTATGGCAGGCCAGAAACCATGAAGGAGCCAGCCGATTGGCTTACGATGGTCTCTGCTGACATGCTACCCTCCGTAGCCAAGCAGGTTAAGGCAGTAAGACAGGCTGTTGGGACAGGGCCTACTGGTGCCTAAGGCCTGTATCCTTTCTGCTTGAGGGCAGAGACCTGGGACTGCTGCATTCTCCCTGGCGTCTTCCCAACAGTCTGCCTGCTGCTTCTTTACTGCCTGGCTTAGGGCAGTTGCCAGGACTCTGTGGTTGGATATTCAAGATGGTGTTTGTTGGTATACCCTTATTCTCAGACCTGTTTCTCCTGCCCACACAGTGGGCTCAGCTGCCAGCCAGGCTCTGGGACTCAGGGAAAGCACCTCTCTGGGCTCTCAGATAGCAGATAAAATGAATCATGTTTATTCATTTGTTTGTTTTGTTTGTTTATTCACTTGGAGGTAGAGACTCTCTGTGGAGCCCAGGAGAACCTGGAACTTCTGATCTTCCTACCTCAGCCTCCAGACTGCTAGGATTATGGGCATACATCACCGTGCGTGGCTTGTGAATAAAAAAAAAATTTTTTTTCCCCTAAGATTTATTTATTTTGACTTTCTGTGTTTGCTTGTATGTATGTATGTGCATCACCTGTGTGCCTGGTGCCCACGGAGGTCAGAAGAAGGTGATGGATACCTAGGAACAGGAGTTACAAATAGCTGTGAGATGCCCTGTGCATCCTGGGTACTAAACGCAAGTCCTCTGCAAGAGCAACCCAGTGCTCTTGACCACTGAGCCATCTCTTCATCTCTGAATAAAATACTTCAACAGGTGGCTGTGGGTGACCTTGGGGTGCTTTCTGCTCCCACAAATTACCGGCAATGGCAGTTTGGCATCTGGAAGGAGGATGGTGACTCTGTCCACAGAGCCCACTCGCCTATGGCTGTAGAGTAGGAGGCCTGGAGGCCCAGAGGCCCGGAGGCATAGCCCAAGGGAGAGATGAGAATTGCTTCCTGTCCAGCCCCACCACAGCTCCTGGGGCGACTCCACGCCAAGTAACTTGCTGTCCCTTCCTCTTTATCTCCTCATTGTCATATAGAGAAGGCAATACTTGCTTGTCAGGGTGGCCGGGAGAGAGGCTCTGCAGTGCACTAGCTTCCTGCTGGGCAGAGCAGGACTCTGCTCCGGGAATAGGGCACAGCGTGCACACTGTGGAGTTGGGCCTTCAGGCTCCGAGACCAGGGTCAGCTGATCTCTTTGGTTCCTGGCTGGCGCCAGGGTTTAAGTGCTTACAGGCAACTGGTGTCTTGGCTGACACTGTGCAGTTTTACAGGCAGGGACTCCTCTGAGTCCGGAGCATGGTTTACTTTTGTACTGATTCAGGAGAGACTAAGGTCAAGGTTGCAGGCCTGCCTGCCCAGCCACAGGGCCCGGGCACTGATGGCTTCCCTGACAGTAGGACTAGTCTGCTCCCCTCCACTCTCAGGCACTGCACATCTATATGCCAGGCAACAGGCTGGCAAGAGCATGAGGATGCGGGAAACTCAGGCCAGAGCCAGGGGTCAGGCTCATTATCACTGAGCCAGAGAGCCTATACCCTGTTCAATCCTCACTTCCCACCCCCAGGCAGCCTCCAGCCCTTCATCAAAAGCCAAACTGTCCCTCTTCTTCTGTGTCTCTATGCATCTTCTTGCTGTGTTGGTTCTCTTGATTTTTAAGGGGTGACTTTTGGATGGGCCTCCAAGAGAGCCTTGATGGCTGCCTCCTGATGGAAGCCCTCTTGGAGGATCCTTCTTCCTGTGCTGAGCTCAGCCTTGGCTTCCTTCCCCCAGAGAAGGACACCTTCAGAGATGAATGCTCATCTACTCCCCATGAGCACAGATGAGGACATGGCGTGGGTGCTCGGGAGTCAGGTTGTGTGGCTGAGGAAATGGTGAGGTTGTGTGACCACTGTGCTGACCCCAGTGGGGTCCTTCAAGGGGACAGGCATGTGGTGAGGACTTTTTCCCACGACCCTGGAAAAAATGGTGAAGGGTCTGCCCTTTGCCTGAGCTCGTCCCCTGCTGGGGAGGTCCTGCCCTGCAGTTGGCTGAGTGCAAGGGCCTCTGTCTTCTTGATTTGGTGCCACTGGTCACCCAGGTGGTGGGAAGCCATGGTTCCTCCAAATGGCTGTCAGGTCTTCTGACAGACACCTGTTCCCAGCTAGCAAGCGCCACCTGGTGGCCTCAGGTCCCAGACAGCCTGATGCAAATGACATCACCAAGGCCACAAGCTAATTGGCCTCATTCAAGATCTATTTCAAGTCAGGATGAAAACTCGGGCCCAGGAAGTGCTCTCTTTTATCTCTGACCGCTTCTGGTGTGGAAGATGAGTGCCAGTGTGTGTGTGTGTGTGTGTGTGTGTGTGTGTGTGTGTGTGTGTGTG
>NW_026596079.1:2937753-2951773 GCF_907164565.1 Psammomys obesus | reverse complement strand
TGTGTGTGTGTGTGTGTGTGTGTGTGTGTGTGTGTGTGTGTGTGTGTACATGTCCGGTTGGGAAAGAAACCTCATATTACACACAGGGTAGGAGTAGGGACTGAGTGAAGGAGTGAAGGAGTGGATGTCCTGGGCTTTCCTGGAGACAGCCCTGCCCTCTTAGGCATCTCAGACGAACCATTAATTATTATTAAGTGCTGAATACCAAGGAGTGACACACAGACTCACACGTACGTGCACAAGTAAACACGTACTCCTGGTATATGCTGACACACACATGCACACATATCCACAGACTCAGGCCTACACACGTGCCACACACAGGATGTACTTACACATGGCACTGTGGCAGCAAACACAGTGCGACTAGCCACCGCACGTTCCTGCCACCACAACCCCCCCCCCCCCATCTCCTCCATGTCGGACAGCACCCTTCTTCAGCTGTAGCCTTAAACAAACCCTCTAGTGGCTTCTTTGAAAATATTCTTATTTATTATTTATTGTGTGCATGAGAGTGCCGGTGTAAGCATGTGCTGGCGTGCATGTGGCCGTGGGGTTCTCTCCTGTCGCCTTGTAGGGTCTGGACCTCTGGTCTATCAGGCTGGCACGCAAGTGCCTGCACCTGCTGAGCCACCTCACCGGCCCCTTGAGTTGTTTCTTGTCAGGTAGTGAGTTATGGCAACAAGGAAAGTACCCAACACAGAAAACTGCTGCCAGACGTGGAGTCTGGCTCTCAAGAGACCTTTCCTACCGGTCCAGCAACAGCTTAGACAAGTTTCTCTCTGTTGGTGCTACTTTACCTCAGAAGGACGAGGAGGTGAGCAGCTCTGCCTTTTCCTCAGACCTCTTTGCCACTCACTCTGAGGATGGGCTTTTCCTCCTCAAGGAACGTCTTCGGGAATGGTGGCTCCCAGGTGACTGACCCCGTATCCTTTCAGGTCAACAGCCATGTCACCATCACATGCACACACATGCACACAGACACATGGACACATATGCAAAGACTTACACCGTGCACACACAGACCTTCACATATCCATCCCTCCATATCTATACATACATACACATGTAGATAGACTGACACCTGTGCACATGCAGACTCACACATGTATGTACATACACACATATGTACGCACATGCAGATACATGCACAGATGAGCATCCAGGTATTCACAGACTCACACGTCATAACACATATATGTATGCACACGCACAGACTTAAACCTATGTACACAGACTCACACATGTACACACATGTACCTACATATGCACAGTCACTTGTTTGTCTTCTGGGACAGGCTCTTATCATGTGGCCTACAGTGGCCTCAAACTTGAGGTAATCCTCCTGCCTTGGTCACACACTCTCACTTATTCTTGTACCCTCACCTTAAGGCAGAGTGAGTCCACTAAAGGTCAGAAGAAGAAACTGGGGCCTAAGAGAACAGGAGTAATTGGCAGGAGGGTGAAAATGCCCTGTCCTCTTGGTTTGGACCTTCCCTGGGTGCCTGTCTTCATGAGGCTGTGAACTCCCGAGCAGGATTCTGGAAGTTTCCCCGATATAACCCTATGGCTTTGCACGAGGAAGGATGAGGTGGGGAATTCACAGCTCTGGAGCTCCCTACCATAGACAGGAGCTTGGCGCCATGGGTCAGTGAGGTGGGGAGGCTCCCCACACCCTATCAGTGTAAGTGTGGGTGCCTTTGCTATGCAGGAGTGGAAGGTGGCAGCCCAGGTCTGGCTGGAAAGTGAACCTAACTGGGACTTGGTCCCTGATTCCCAACCTGAGGTGCCTCCTCTGCTGAGTAAAGCAACAGGGGGTTGAAGCTGTCAGGCTCATGGTCTTCTTAGAAGCTTGGGTACTGCCACCAAGAAATGATGGACTTTGTGTGGGTAGCAGATGAGGAGCAGGAAAGTGGTGTCCCTGGTCCTAGCTCTTCAGAGCACCATCCCAGCTCAGCAGGCTGATAAGGAAACTGATGGGAGAGGCTAAGGCAGAGGCACCTTCTTTGCAATGAAGCCCTCCTATGACCAGGATCACTCACTGTTGTCAGAGGCTGATCTGAGCCTGGTTCCAGTTGTGCCAGCAGGCTACCAGTACCAGGGTACGGGATGATGTCACAGCATGGGACAAGATGCTCAACTGGAGAATCAGATGGTCTTAGTTAGTTATGGTGTCGGTGGTTAGTGATAGACACCCTATCTTGTGGTTGCCTGGAAAGGAGTAAGTCTTGGCACAAGTGGCCTCAGGGAGCAAGGCAGAGGAGGGAGGTGGTGGTGTGGGTACTGGGGTATTAGCAATAGTGTGAGTAGAGATGGGGCAGACACAAAGGAGGGCTACAGGCAGGAGAGTGATGTGGGCTGAAGAATCTGGACATCATCCTGGGGCCATGAGGTCCTGTGGACACTGGGGTGCCTAAGAGAGTGTGATTTGGGGTGAGGGAGAGCCTTTCCATCTTTTATGCCCTGGCCCCCATACCTTGCTCTGAGGCCAAGTGACCCTTGCTGGCATTCAGAAGGTACTTCTTTGACTTTTTGGCCAGGGCCACATTTTCATTGGCTCCTGTGTATATGGGTCCAGACTGGGACATGGTCTGTGTGGGGAGTTCCAGTCCTGGCTTTGGGTGACACAAGTGGACCGTTGCCTTGTCTCCTTGTTTTTCCAGCCTCACTTTTTTCCTTTGAGAACTGGGAGCCAAGCCCAGAGGCTATGTGGAGGTGGCTACCATCATTCAGTCAGTGTCTCTTTCCCTGGTGCTTGCACCCCTGCTTCCGGGATCCCCCTAGGAGGTAAGAGTGAGGGTCAGGGGGCTGTGGCAGGCAGAGTCCTTTCATGCCTGTAGGTGGCCTTGTGCTTGGGAGCATGGGTGTGGAGGGCCTGAGCCTGGAATTCATTTGAGCAATTCCCTGCAGGCCATCAGTTTGAGATGGACTAGCTCAGCCTCAGGACTACAGGAAGCCAGGGCAGGCACCAGAGGTGACATTTCCTGCTATTAATGGAGGTTAATCTAAACAGTCCCTAATATTTACCTCTAGACGCCTCCGGCTGCTCGAGGCTGCCAGACAGGAAGAATGATGAGCCTTGTAACAGCCAAAGTCCCTCGTTGCACCCCTGTCTCCTTTGAGCCTCCCTGGGCCAAGGCCAGACAGGCTGTTTGAAAGATAAAAGCTGGGAACCAGGGCATCAAACAGAACCTTCCCAAGCTAAGTCTCAGACACAGTGTCCCCCATTAATGAAGTGAGGTGGATACTTCCACCTTTCAGGGCAGAGAGAATGGCTTCCAGGCACTCAGTAGGCCCACAGATGGGAAAATGCTCCCCCTGTCCCTAGGTTTCACCTTGAGTATCTGATGAGTCTCAGTGGGCCTCTAGCTGCTCACCTGTCTCTGCATTCTCTCCTTGGGTGTTCCACAGGACAGTGACAGGAGAGGGAGGGGCACACAGGTCCCTTGAAGCTAGGTGTCCCCACCAGCCCCCACCTGCCAGCTGGGAGCCAAGCTGAGCACAGAGAAAATAAACAGTGTTGATTCGGGGTGGGGACTTCCAGTGAAGGATGCTGTTTACATCGGATATAAATACACATTTCACGTCACTTGGTGTTTTGAAGACAGACTGGTCATGGAGACCTCATAGCCTGGCCACCAAGGGCCTGAGAAGAGCCTTTCTGGACAAACCCTTAGTTGCAATATCTCTGTGATATTCTGGCCTGCCAGGACCAGGGAGACCTGTCAAGATGCTTTGCCCTGAAAATCGGCTCTCCAGAGCGTGATATGGGGAAACTGAGGCCACAGCTCTTCAAGAGAGGTTGTTGGAGTGCTCAGAGGTGGGAGGATGATCCCAAGCTCTGGCTTTTGACCCTGCGATGGCAGTCAGTCCACTTGGCTTGAATGGTAGCAAGCTTCTGCTTAGGCCCTCAAAATCCTTCACTAAAGGCTCTTACGGTCCAAGAAGCTTCCAAGGCCCTGAGGGACTCAGGTTGATGGTGTTATTTGAGAAGTGGGGATAGGAGGGAAATCTGCTCATCCACTTAAGAGATCCTTTCTAGAAAGGACTGCCCCAGAAGAACTGTAGCCTCTTTACCATCAAGCCTACTTACTCGCTCTTTAGTGTGAATTAGAATGACAACAACAAGGAACCAGGATGGAGGGGCTTTGATGGGGATGAAAAAGGGCAAAGGTAACAAACAAACTGGTTGGCATGTCACAATCAGTGGGGCCGGGGCAGGAGACTGGTGCATGTGCTAGAAAAGAAGGTTAGAGTGATGTTTGTGTGAAGCTAAAGGGGCTGGTATAGCTCCCTGTCCATTTCTGGCTCCCAGAGGCACAGGCTTGAATGCATTTCTAAGCAGGCCTTTGTTCTGCCTCAGCCTTGCTTTCCATTGCAGCCCCCACCTCTGTGGATCTCATAGCACAGGATGGAATCATGCTTAGAGGAGCATCATGTCTCAGGTTACAGGGACATAGGCTTGGGGCACAGGGGAGGGCTTCGGGTAGCCTATAGGAACTTGAGAGACCCTTTGGGATGGAGTCTGGGGGTCTCTGACCCCGTATAACCTGGTCTTTGGGGAGGGACCCCAGTATGAGGCACAACAGAAGCCTCTACCGAGTGTCAGGGACATGGTGGTTCGGGGAGTAAAAGAGTGTCATGATTTTGCACCTCCCCTCAGGTATACAGACAGAAAGAAGCCCCAGGCAAGACTCTGCCCCCACTGCCTCTCTTGGTACATCTTTGATGACTGCACTGTAGGTCATCCCAGACAAGAAATGAAAGCTGATGTCATTCCACCTTAGTGGTCTCATGATGTCCTGGAGACCTAATTGGGATTGGGATTGGGGGGACAAGACTGTTCTGAATATCAAAGTATGCTCCTCCCCTCCATGGACCTCTCCAAAGCCTTTCCTCCAAACCTCAGGTCCTTGACAATTTTTTCTTTTGTTGTTGTTGTACTAGGAATTGAATCCAGGGCACCGTCCATGATGAGCTAGCCATTTAGCACTGAGCTATACCCCAAGCCCAGACTCCTAACTGTTTCGCTCTTACACGGTCTCCTGAACTTGGATATGGGTACCCTGTCCAGAGCAGTATGAATCTTTGTATCCTGCCCCTTTCCCAACTACCTTCTGTTCCCAGTCACTCAGGTCCCAGGTTCCTAGAACATAGGAGACTTCTCAGGAGATCCGTGCACATTCTGTGCTCAGATCCTATTTCATCTGCATCAGGGACCATGACACAGAGCTTGATCCTCCACTGCAGACCATTCCCTCAAACATCAGGAACCTAGAACTAGAGTAGGGCAAGTATGAGACCCCCCGGAGTCCAGCTTGGAGCTGGTGATCAGAGGGTCATCCCCACGGGAGCTCTGGTCCCCAGAAGGGACAGCCTAGGAAATGCAGAGGCCTTGGGTTGGTGGCCCTAGGTTTGAGGTGATTTGTATCTTGATTCCTAGCGTCTTCATCCACTGGATGGGGCTGCAGCCTCACAGAGTCCGGGGCAGCAGTCAGTGAGTTCAGGACAATTCCTGGGCAGGGTCTGGGGAATCTGGGAGGTAGCCATGGAAGCAGGAGCTGGGATGCTGGAGTCTATGAGACTAAGTCTTGGCTTTGAGCCCACCATTGTCCAATGGTGGTATCTGTGTCACTTCTCCCTCTTTGCGCGCGCGTGCGCGCGCGCACACACACACACACACACACACACACACACACACACACTCATACATACACACACATACACACATCCATCCATACATACACACACACAAAGGATAAAACTAAAACTAGCTTCTTCTTTTGGGGTTGCAACGTTTCAAGTGTCAACCAGATATCCAAGCCCTGGCACACAGAGGGCCACCTTGTATTGCTATGTTGGCCAGTGTGTGTAGTTCACAGAGGCCTGGAGTGTCTCCACTCTCTGTAGACAACACTCTTGTCCCTCAAACATTGACCTTCTACTCTTGTTTCTCCATCTGCTTGTGGTGGAGACCCTTCTGGTTGTGTTTAGCCCTTCTGGGAGTCCTCAGAACATTAATCTTCAGGGAACAAAATAATGGTAGCTAGGAGCAGCTCCTGGCTATCTTTTTGAGTAGCCAGTGGACACTACAGAGCCATAGGAAAGGCAAGCATCCAGCATTCACACCATTATACTCTATCTCGAGCCCTTTGCAGACATTGCTAATCAATCACAGTACAGTGGGCTCAGTTTATCAATACACACTGGGCAGTCATATCCAATGGATCAATGGGAAACCAACTTGCTGGCCAGGCCCAGGACGTGCTTGGCTGGTAACCTCCCAGAGCCTTGACTTTGACCCTTGGCAGAACACTTCTTATGGCTCAGGCCCTTATGGCTCTGGTCAGAGGCTGGGTGAGGGTGTGAGAGCCAGAGCTGATAATGTGATGGGGGCCTGAGCCCTTGGAACTCTTGTGCATGCTGACCACATCCATACTGCTGGGTTTGAACTCTTCTCCATGCTGGCGGAAGAGGCCCCGGACAGTGGCCTGGAAGCCACTGGTGATGAAACAGTAGACGATGGGGTCCATGCAGCTGTTGAGGCTGCTGAGGGTGACGGCCACATGGTAAGCCACGAGGCTTGTGTGGTGAGGCACACTGGGCCAGAGTGCCACAGCCACCTGGCGGGCATGGAAGGGTGTGAAGCAGACCAGGAAGATTACTAGCACCGTGAGCAGCAGCTGCATGGCCCTCATGCGGCGCTGGCGGCCCTGGCGTAGCAGGCCTGGACGAGACAGTGCACACATGATGCGGCCGGTGAACACGCTGATGACCAGCAGCGGCAGCAGGAACTCCAGTACGGTCAGAGCAAAGACACGGCAGCATAATCGTCCGCCAGATTTCACGCCCAGGACGGACAGGGTCACGACTCCCGCTGCCAGCCACACGAAGGTGCACACAGCCTTGGCATAGGCCGGTTGGCGCCAGCGGCGGGAACCCTCAGGTTGCACAATGGCCAGGTAGCGGTCCACGCAGATGCAGGTGAGGAAGAGGATGGAGCAATGCATGTTGAGGAAGTAGCCCAGGACATGAGGGAAGGCACAGCGCAGGCAGCCTCGGGCACCGTAGAAGACAGCAAAGCGTGTGGGCAGGGACAGGCCGACTAGCAGGTCAGTCACCACCAGGTTGATGGTATAGGTGACTGAAGGCGTCTTGGCCCGAGTGCGGCAGCAGAAGACGTACAGTGCCAGTCCATTGAGCACCAGCCCGGCAAGGAAGATGGTGCCATGCACGACCATTAATGCCAGCCACAGGCTGGGGAAGTCTGTGTGCAGATCCTCATCCAGTTGGGCAAAGAGGTGGAACAGGGGTGTCTCTGGCGTGCTTCCATTGGTCCATGCCGCCATGGTGGCATTGGGGAGCTCAGCATCCCAGGGTCTCGTGGAGAGTGCAGAGGGCATGGCAGTGGTCAGTGCACCCCCAGCCTGGAAGCAAGCAGACGAGTCATCCCAGGTATCTGGGATTCCCCAACCCATGCTTTTGCTTGGCCCAGCTCTCTCCATTCCACCCAGACACTATGCTGAGTATATGGAGCGAGATGCTGAGGTCCCTGAGGTCTATCTCGCTGGACAGACAAAACCTTGCAGCAGAGGACTGTAGTCAGACTCCAGAGAGAAGACAACACCCAGGGCCGCGCTGTGAGTTCAGAGCTAGCTCTTACGCGTCCTAGCTGCGCCTCCTCAGGCAAGTCCTTTAACTACTGTGCTTTCCTTTTCTACTCTGTGCCACTGGAATCCCATTGCCTCTGGGAGCATTGCCGACATAGCTACATAGCTGGTGGATGATGAACCAGTTCTGCTGGGACAAAGACTAGCTAGGCCGCATGGAGACTAGCAGCTGCTTGCTCCACACCCTTTGTCAGGGCCCCAGCCTCTGGGCCCTGGTCTGTTCTTACCTCCCCTCGGGCCAGCTCCAGATCACCACTCTGGACCTTCCCTGGAGAATGGGTGCTCAGCGGGCTGACTGGGTGCTGAGAGCTGGAGCCAGGAGGCAGGTCGCAGCAGAAGCTGCCTAGCTGCCTGGCGTCCGGTGTGAGTCAAATAAACACTGGACTCTGCGCAGGGTGGCGTGGGGCAGGCAGGGGGCTGGGCTGGAGCCACCCGCTGTTTATGTTCCTGCCGTAGTGTTTAACTCTGCTCTGATTTATCCCTTTATTTAAAGAGGAAGGGTTAACAGGATCCCACCCCCCCACCAGCTGGCTGACCCTCCAAATATGGACATTTTTGGGGTTTTTCAGGAGAAAGGAACCTCCGGGAAGAAGCAAGGAAGAGAGCGGTACATGAAGCATTGCTGGTTCCCGTTGTCCCCCTGCCCCTCCTGCGGGGCACAAAAAGACTTTCCCCACCCATAGGCTGGCTCTTTGTGTTCCTCTTGTTGGCTGGCTGCTGTAGACAGCCCAAGCACTGTCCACTCTCAGGACCTGACCACATGACCTCAGGCAATAGTTTCCTTCTGGCCACTGCAACCTACAAACAAGCCACCAAATCTTGCCTCCCAGGAGATGAGAGATGAGAGTCCATTGTCTCTCCTAATAGGAGAGATTCAGTCTGGGTTTTGAAAGGTGGGGTCTGGCAGGGCTGGTGGCCACCTCTGTCTCTAGTCTCAGAGAGGTCAGTCCCTGCTGCGGTCATCCAGAATACCTTCTGTCCCAGAGACACGTACCCTGGAAGTCTACCACCCTGAGGCTTCTAAGAGGAGCTCTGTGCTACCCAGGACACAGGGTCTTTACCCTTAGGCCCTCTAGGCAGAAATGTTTGCTGAGTAAACTGTACAGCCTTCCTATGGCCCTATGGTTCCAACGTACCAGCCAGGAAGCAGGAAAGGTATTCTGTGGTTGAGAGGAAACTTGGAGTAGGACCTGGTGTCTCATTGCTGAGGACACAGAAGGTTCCCAGGAAGAAGCAGGGTGCTGCTTGATGGATTCTTGCTTTACATCTAAGAACGTGCTGGAAGAAAAGACCCCAGGGATGGCAACACAGACTATTCTCTATGGATTTTTCCCAGGCTCTGTCTGCTCTGGATTTGGGTGGGTGTCACAATCAGAGACCTGCAATAAACATTATGGCATTTCCTCTGGAAGTGAATCCCAGGGTGATGCCAACCGTCAGGATCCTGCCTCCCCAGAAACTCCCCAGGGCCATCTGTGGTCACAGGGAATGATACCGAAGTACTGGGGACACAAAAGCACAATGGTGGGGTTCTGAGGTATCCTGAGCCTTGTGAGGGCCAGGCACCATGTTCAGAATATCCCAGAGTCCGGTCAGGTAAGGAAGGAGGGAGGCACACAAACCGATGCTCTGCTCCAAGAATCTGAGCCCTCGCTCTGAATAAAGCTCTGCCTTGATCTGAATATCACATCACATTCTAAAACGTGTTCACTGAGTCATGGTGTCAGTAAATCAGAGGGCCTTAGTTTCTGTCACACTCTGAGACCAGCGCCTGCTCATTGCACTGAGCCCTGATCTCGGTAACACAAGAAGCCTCCATTCACATAAGACTGTAAGCCCAACCTTAGTCAAACATTGAACTCTACGGGGTGTGGTGGTGCACACCTTTATTCCAGTGCTCAGGAGGTAAAGGCAGGCATATCTCTGCGAGATGGAGGCCAGCCTGGTCTACATAGTGAGTTCCAAGCCAGGCAGAGCTACATAAGGAGACCCTGATTTTTTGTTTGTTTGTTTTGTTGTTGTGTTGTAAGGACTCTGATCCCTCTCTGAGCGTGGATCCTGATTACATGCTGAGTCTTGATCCCAGAGATAGGATGAGCCCTGATTCTAATTATAGACTGTATAAACTGAGGGTTTCCGCAGCACCAGATGTATAAAATAAGGGCATGACTGCTCCAAAGCATGGCTGAGGAAATTTTTATTGTGGATATGAGGGAGAGTACAGCCAGAGGCAACTGGAAGAGTCCAGAGCAAAGAGAGAAAGTAGTAAACGGACATGGCCAGCAGAAACTGGACCAGGCTGTGAAAGGAGATAGGAGGAGAGTAAGAGATGAAGATGAATGAGAACATGAATGAGGAAAGGAGACCAAGAGAGAGGGGACCAAGAAGTGGAGACAAAAGAGAGAAGGAATAGCTGAAACAGTAGAGTTATTAGTGAATGAGAAGTTGTGGGGAGGAAAGTTCACGGGCTGGAGAAGTTTAGGGTGGGCAGGTGGAGTGAGCAGAGCTAAGAAGAAATCAGGATGCCAGCATGGATTCTGTAACAGGTACTTGTGATTCTGAGAGAGCCTGGAGGCCAGCATGTACTTTGGTATGCCAATAGGCAACAGAGCTTGCTATTTGTCCCAAGTTTCTTCTGGACCTGAGAGACACAGATACCCAAGGCCATAAACACAATAAGTCCAATCCCTTTCACACCCTGACTTAGTTACATCTTGAACCCTGATCCTGAGTGTTATGGTCGCTTCATCCTAGAGATTCATCTCTGTTGTACTCGGATGCACAGACAGAACACTCATCACTTGGATCCTGGTCCAGAACAGATTTGGATACTGGTCCCTGATCCCTGATTTCAGTTACATAGTGATCCTGTCCCCCTCTAAGATCTGGTCTTGTCCATGGAGCTCTGGGTTTGTTCACAGCTGGGGCATCTCATTGGGCATGCAATCCCTGCCACCTTCTTTTTTCCTCTGTGGTGTCAGCTGCCTCTGTACCCATAATGATTTCCACCCCAATACTCCCTCAAGTACTCCCAACTTGCCCTCACAGTGAAGTCATCACGGCATCATTAGTGACCGCTCCCAGACTCTCCAATCCCAGTGGAGAGGGTGTGTATCCTGGGGAAGCCTGGAAGGAGAGGCCCAAGCCTGGGCCCTTACGGAAGAGGGAATCTTCAAGCAGCTTGCATGTTAGGGAGACTTGTCTGAGTCTGACAGCCACAACTTCCCCTAGGAAGGAGAAGGCTTCTGTTGGGACCACTATGCCTCTTTACCTCCTTCCCAGCCTGCACTGCTTCGAGGCAGAAAAGTCTGCTGTGGACCTCTGCAAAGAGTGAGTATGCGTGGTAGAGGGTGCTTGATCCTACCAACTTCTCTTCTTCCTCCCAGTGGTCGCAGCTCCCATGTAATAGTCTAGTTGAGGCTTTGCTGGGGATGGGCTGTGATGGACCAGGTCCCTCAGATCACACTCAACCGGCCTTCAGAGGGGGCTGTGCAACCCCTTTTCCCCAGGGGCTTGAGGTTGGGTCTTAAACAGGGATTGGGGTGTTCCTCTGCTACCAGGGGTCTTGTCTACTAGAGAGATACCCTCCCTCTTGCAAGCATGATTCTTGCCCAGCTTCTGTGCATCCCCTCAGCTTGGCCCTCTGCTCCTCACTCAATGGCTCGGCTACCCCTAAAATCCTGTAATGCTGTACTTTCCCACAGTCTGAGCATTTTAGGGTCCCGAGGGCTGTCAGAGCCCAGAATAGAAAAGCCATCCCACCAAAGCCTGCAGGGGAAGACGAGCTTCTTGCTCTAGCATTCATTGCCTTGCCCCCACTGCTCACCTTCCCAGACCCCTTAGTGGAACACTAACGGTGGAGCTGGGGGCCTGTTAACTGAGTTTGCCCCCACCTGTCCTCTCCCTCTCTACCGACTGATCCCTCTGACAGGAATCCCTTCACAGTCACCCCCACACATCACCACACCACCACATCACCACACTGCACGGGATTCTCTGCTTTAAACTTGCCCTGCCTCCACTCAAACCCTTGCGACTCACTCTGTCTTGTAGAGCCAAGACTCTGGGGGATCTACATCAACGAAGGGAATCCTGCCGAGAGGCCCAGAGGTGTTGTGTGGCTCAGAGGGAACTACCCGCAGCACCCACGAGAGAGCTGCATAGTTACAGTGAGCATGCTAAAGGGTCCTGAGCGGCCATGTCAGCCAGCCCAATCTCCTCCAGAGATTTCAGGATGCTCCCAGGGACAGAATGGATCTCTTCTCAAGCCACCTGACTTCGTTCCCTCCCTTTAGGTCATGTTGATATACCCAGCCCAGAACACTGATGGGAGTGGCTGCTTCTGTCCCTCACAGCTCTGAGTACATGGCCATGGAATGCTCTAGGGTAGAATTCCCTCTTGAGCACCAGGGGCCATGGCTGCTTTTCTCCTCAGCTTGAGAGTGGGGGGGGGGTGTATTGTCTTGGCTTTTCCGTAGGCTCTGCCCAAACCCGTCCTGATGTTTGCGTGTGGCCTCTTGCCTGCCGAGTGGCCCCACAGTTGCTCTTCTGAAGGCTCACTGCCCTGCCTGGCTCCACATGGGACCAGGAAGTTAAAGGGTGGCTCCGGATCCTGCTCCACCTGACTTCCTGGGCCAGGCCTGGGAGGGGCAGGCACTGCGGCGCCCTGGGCATCAGCAGGGAATGAGTATGAGTACTCCACAGTCACAAGGCAGCAGCAGCAGCTTTTATAGGAGAGGCAAGCCATCTGCCCAGGGTCACACAAAGCCTAGAAATCATGGTCCTGAGGACCCAATCTGTGTTGGGTGGAATCAAGAGCCATGCATAAAGCAGGGTGGGTAGTTGCAGCAGCTGAGAGGTTCTTGGGGTGGGGGTGGGGGCTCTGAAGTCACAGGTGTATGTACAAGTCTAGGAAGGCTCAGACGGCAACACTAATAAAGACCCATATGGCTTAAGGCCAAGAGAGCCAAGACTGGGGAAACACCTCCCTGCTTATTTTTAATACTAGGCATGGTTTTTGAGACAGTCCAGGCTGAACTGGAACCTACTGTGTAAGCATAGGCTAACCCTGAACTCACAGCAATCCTCCGGTTTAGCTACCCAAGTGCTGATGTTACATGTGTGTACTGTACTGTGCTGGGCTCAGCAGCATCCCCTTTAGATCCAGGATAAACTGTGTTCAGTTGGCCTGAGCTGCCCTTCCGTTCCCCCTTATTCAGTCCTGCATAAAGATCAGGTTTTCCTTGAGCCATCTGGCAGCTCTCAGAGGCACTGTTAGGACATTAACCCAGCCTTTCTTAGGGTGGACTGAGCATTGTTGACAATAGGACCCTGGTTGCATCTTGTGACTTCCCCCGAAGTCATCATCTGAGAGCCTTTAGCTGAGAGCCCGGGAATGGGACTAAAGGGAACGCCACATGTTTTGTGGGGAATCAAGCTTGGCCACACTTGGGGATCCTTACATCCTAGGCACGTCTCTCTGCCATTCTGGTTCCTTGCTCACCTCTAGCCCGGGTAAGTGCAGTGCCACCAGCTCATGATGCCCTGTTTACCCGCTCAGCCTTTCTAGGGGCTGTTGAAATGTGCCAGTGGGTTATCTGTGTGATTCTTCTGAGTTCAGACCTTTAGCTTGGTGCACATGCCTCTGTACCTGCTGTTCTCCATCCCACATGCTGGTCTTTGCTTCTGGGTTACCCGGTAGAGTCTTTGCACATTCTGTTCCCTGTGCCTAGGTTACCTGGTGTAAGCTCTTAGTCCTCACAATCACTATCCCACACAACTTGGCCTGAGCCCCCTTAAATCCCTGGTACCTTGGACACTTCTTCCTTTGGAAAGAGCTTTCAGGACACTTCCAAGGATCTCACTAAGGGAGATCCTCACTAACCTCCCAAGGGAACCCCAAGTAGGTGCTGCTGACCCCATTTTGGTTGTGAGGAGACTGGGGACTGGAGAGTTATATTCTGACTCTCAGTGTCACACTATAGGGGTGGAAGCACTAGGTTTGAACTCTGCGTTGTCCAGTCCCCAGGTACATGCTCTGTTCGGGCTGTGTGCACAGCAGCCCAGGCCTGTCGCCTGCCGTGGTCCTCCTCCACTGTGCAGAGGACCGGCTCAGCTGTCTCTTGTCCCCTGCAGGCTGCAGTAGGGCTGGGAGCACTGGGGTCTAAGTGATTGGCTGAAGTGGTTCCTCCTCACACAGCTCACAGCTGGAGTGGAAACAGGGTGGGAACAGTGTAGGGGAAGGCTGGACAGACACTTTTAGGTACGCAGTGGCCTTGGTTTTAGGTAGCCCTATGGAAGGGGTTCTTCTTCTTCTTCTTCTTCTTCTTCTTCTTCTTCTTCTTCTTCTT
>NW_026596079.1:2919735-2937743 GCF_907164565.1 Psammomys obesus | reverse complement strand
TTCTTCTTCTTCTTCTTCTTCTTCTTCTTCTTCTTCTTCTTCTTCTTCTTCTTCTTCTTCTTCCTCTTCTTCTTCTTCTTTTTCTTCTTCATCTTCTTCTTCTTCCTTTCTTTCTCTCTCTCACTCTCTTTTGAAGACAGGGTTTCTCCATGTAGCCCTGGCTGTCCTGGACTCACTTTGTAGACTCACTTTGTAGGCTAGCCTTGAATTCACAGAGATCCGCCTGCCTCTGGGATTTCAGGTATGCACCACTTCACCTGGCTTATGGAAGGAGTCTTACACAGCTTTGGGCCTACTTCACCTCTTCAGCATAGCTGGAAGACCCCCCCCTCCCCTTTTGGTGCAGCAGCCAGACACAGGCTGAGCATCGTCACGTTTGCCTGCCTCCCTGTTTTTATTTGTGTGGTATCTGGCTGGACTGGAACTAACAAGGGTGTGGCCTAGGTGGCCTCTGCATTGTGTCAGGACAGCTGTGGACATTGCAAACGAATGCGTCTGAAACACAGACCCCTCTGGAGTTAGGCGTGGAGGCACATACCTGAAATCCCAGAGTTTGGGAGGTGGAAGCAGGGCACTCACTGTGAGTCTGAGGTCTGAGCAACACAATGAGCCTGGGCTATATAAGATTCTGTCTCAAAAACCAACCCAAACCAAGCAAGCAACCAAGTAACCAACCAACCAACCAACCACCAACCAACCAACCAACCAACCAAGAACTACAAACCAAACCAACCCAACTCACCTGCTCCATCACTGAAAAAACAACAACAACAAAACCAAACATGCTGGAACTGCACCTGATGCACACATCTCTAAAGCCAGCACTAGAAACTGAGGCAGGAGGATCACTACAACTTTGAGGTCAACCTAAGCTATATAAAGGGTTTCGGGGCAGCCCGGGATATAGAATGAGGCCTTGCCTCAAAACAACAAACAGGAAAGACCCCTCTGGCCCTCTGGGGTAACTGACAGCTAACCCCGTCTCACACTAGCTTGAAGAAGTCTCCCAGAGGCTCCTTACAGAAAGCACAGCTCCTTTCCCTCTGACTGTGACCTGCTCACAGGCAGCTCCTCAGGGAGGGAAGCCCCTGGCAGCGTGTTGCTGAGGGCAGCACACAGAAGCAGGCAGGGGCAGGTACCCCTTCAGGCTATGCATTTCCCTCCACCAGCCTCTGTCTCGGTCCTGCCTGAGGCTACCCAGCTGCTCCATGTCTGCCCCGCCAGGCACTCTGGCCACCAGCCAGTTCCCATCCAACCAGCCCCCTCGGGACCCTGCTCTACTGCCTTCTCACAGGGCAGCTACACCCGGGCAAGCCTGGCCAGGAAGCATCAGCTCTGAAGTCCTGTTGTGGACTGAGCAGAAAATCCAGCAATGGGCCTCAGTTTCCCCATTCCTAAAAAGGAAGGCCCTAGGCTAGAGCACAAGCTTTGAGCCAGGGGTGGACAGAAGTGGTCCCCTGCAGAGTAGATGCTGCCCTAAGCCTTGTCACCACCTGGTGTTAGCGGCTAGGGACCCAGAGCTCACCCGGTGCTTTTTTTCCTAACCCTGACTGAGGGACCATCCCACTGCCTTGACAAAAGAGACAACCATGCCTTGGCTTTGGACTCAACAGCAGATGCAAGGTAAGTGTTGACCAAATGAGTGATTGATTTCATGAATGAAATCCAGAGTGGGTAATGTGCGTGAGGGTCGTTGGGAGAGTAGAAAGCAAGCCCGTGGGGCAGGGAGGGCGTCGCTTCTGCCCCCTCTCCCTCTGGAACTCAATCTTCCCATCTATTCCATTGCCTCTGTGGCAGAGGGCTATGAACTGAGCTTGCTTCCTGGCACTGTTTCCCTTCCCTTCCCGTCTCCTCTTCCTAAGTCACCTGACTGAGCAATGAGGATACCCTGATCTGTGCTGCCTGCCCGGGGTGTAGAAGGCAGCAGTGCCTGGGAACTCACCGGCTCTTGCCGTGTCTTCCTCTGCGCTGAGCCTGGACTCTGAAGCTCTAGGTCTGTGACCAACTGACAGTGCCTTCCCAGAGCCTGACGTCAGGCTAGCCAGCTGCTTTTGGACACAGGCAGAGGGGTGGGTGGGGTGGGGGCGGAGCAGTCCCTCCCCAGCCCTGCTCGCTGCCTGGAGGAGCTGGGGCCAGAGGGAGCCTGGGGGGTCAGAGATACCACAACTCCCCTAGACAGAGGGGTGAGCGGCAGCTGTTCAGACCAGGAAGAGTGGACGGGGGCAGGGTTGGCTTCTGGCCCAAGGCTGTGGGTTGTCTTAGAACTGTTTGGCTAGTTCCTGAGCGAAAGAGAGATCTTTTAGGGTGGGTCCTGCCTGCCCCAGCAGCCAGGGGCTTAGGGCATCTAGGCAGGTGCAGCCACAGACTGCTGGCTGAGGGTGGTCTCTGTGCAGGGCAAGGGTTGGCTCACTCTGGGGTTGAGGCTATTGGAGGGCAGTTTGCCCGGCCAGGAGTTCCATCTAGACCTCTGCTCCTCACGTCTATCGTCCGTTTCAATCATATCACAGTGCTTCCCTGGGCACTTAGCGGCCAGTCCAACACTGCTGCCTCAGGAAGGTTGTGCCCAGGAAGCCCTGGGCCCCCAGAGCTCACATCGGGTGTGATAGAGACTACTGGAAGAACTGAGTGCCTAGTGGCAGATCCAGCCTGCCCAGAAGAGGAGTGAGGGCAGGGATCCAGAGTGGCCAGAGGGAGATGGAAGAGGAGGGTTCTGCCTGAATGGGCAGAGGGAAGGGAAGCCATCCAGGTAGCAGGGAGCCGCACAGTCACGGTCTGGAGAGCAGACCTGGAGAGTGTGATGAGGCTGGGAGAGAGCAGACACTTTCACACTGAGTCTCAGCAGCCTCCGTGGGCTCCGGTGGTGGCTTTGATCCTATGTGAACAAAAGGTTCTAGAAGAGGAGTGTAATCCGCCAGCCTTAGTCCAACACCCGTCATAATATCTCTAGAATTTCGCTGTATCTGTCCCACGTGGCTCAACTGAGACCCAAGAAGTACAGGAGCTCATCCATGGCTTGCCAGACCGCCTCCCCTGGGTTTAGCACTGACTTCTGGTCCTTGGGGGAAGGTTTCAGACTTCTGCAGGGCTGAGGGGTGGGGATTCAATGTCACTTCTGTGGGCAGGGCCCTGACTGGCAGGCAAGGAAAGGGCTGGAGGCTGGAGGAGCTCACATTTCACAAGCTGGCCAGAGGTGAGCCCAGAAAGCCACGATTCTTTCGGAGGGGTCAGTGCCCACCTGTTCCTTCTACGCTTGGGTATCCCGGCCAGCAGCTGGGACTTTCTGGGCCTGGGGCACCGAGCTATAGCCTGGCCCCAGAGTTCCTTTCCCTGCCCAGTCTCCAGTTCGGGACAAGACAGGGAGGGGTGTGCTGTCCTTGCCTCCTTAGTTCCCTTCCAGGACCAGGAAACACCTAGGTGGGTCCAGTCCTATCACTTGGCAGGTTGTACAGACCTGAGGAAAAGGGAGGTGCTGAGGCCTGGGGCCAGGGCAAACCTGAGGTGGAGGTCTACAGCCTCAGTGGAGTTGTTGGCTGCTGCTGTGCTTCCTGGGCCTTGTCTGAGGGGTTGACATAAGTGCATTGGTCGTAGGTGACAGATTAAGTGCGTGGTTGGGTGAGTGCAGTGAGAGACTGGAGCCGGAGGTGGCGCTCTGACGTGTAATGGAACTCTAGGACACAGCTGGATATCTGGGGCAACATGGCCGTTAGAGGAAGGGGAGAGGAGAGGAGAGGAGAGGAGAGGAGAGTCCTGGGGGCTGAGTGGGCCTCTGAAGCACTGAGGAGACTCTGAGGGGGTCTCACAATGATAGGGTTCTGAGCCAGGTGATCTGAGAGACAGCAGCTCAAGCTCTGCCCCTGCCTTTATTCAGGTGTGGTGACACCAGCAGGGGCAGCTGAGAAACCACACTCAATTGATGTACGCGGGGTCATGACTGGCCAGCTAGAAATGTAATCTCGGGTTACATCATTCAGGGAGAAATGCAGAATGAAGCTGGGCAGTGGTGGTGCACCCCTTTAATCCCAGCGGAGTCAGGCAGGCAGAACTTTGGGTTTGAGGCCAGCCTGTTTTACAGAGTGAGTCCCAGGACAGCCAGGGCTACACAGAGAAAGCACGACTCACAAAACAAACAAACAAACAAACAAACAAACAAACAAACAAACAAACGGGGTAAATAAACAGAGCACCCACAGTGTTCGCTCAGGCATGGCCCAGGTACTGGGCTTCAACCTTCTAAGGAGCTGCTGGGTTCCATCCTCAGGGAGGGCAAATCAGAGGCAAAGTCACCTGTCCAAGGGTACATAGTTACAATGAGGGGGCCAGACCTGGAGCCTGTCCCTTCTGTCAAGCTGCCAGTCACACATGGGACCAAAGCCCGGCCTGCTTTCTCCATGGAAGCTTCAGAAACAGCTCCAGCCTGCTACCTGGGCAAAATGTGGGCTTCCGACTCTTCCAGCAGCTTGGTCCTGGGGACCATGCACATCCTGAGTTGGCTGGGCTTCAGATCCCTTGGCAGAGCTAGACCTTGGCCAGATCCCCTGCAGGGCCTGGACTTGCTTTCTATTTCAAACCTGTCTGGCCTCTGATGGTCCCGTGGGATCAGGGCAGCTGAGTCTGTATGGGGCTGCACAGTGGGCCCCAGTGGTACAGATGAAGCTGCTCTCTGGACGTCCCTATCTCGCCGTATGATGCCCAGAGCAGGGCTGCTGTGCAAATGCCCTGGCACCACGTTTTCGGGGTACCAAGGGGAGTGGTGTGAATGGGAGGAGGGGTGCCAAGATGGTTGGCCAAGATGGTCACTTTCTGGAAGGCTGATGACAAATCCCTGGAGTTGACTCAAAGTGGAGTGACTGGGTGGGGGCACCAGTTGATGAGGAGCCAGGCAAGCTGAGCCTGAGGGGGCTGCAGGACAGAACCCAGGTGCCTGTCCAGGATCCTGAATCTAAACAGTGCTGGAGCAGAGACGTCTTGACGCTGGCTTGATACCTTTCCTAGCCACTAACCTGCCATAGCTAAGGGTGCCCAGAGCTGCTATCTTACTTTATTATGGCCACAGCTTGCTGAGGACCGTGTGTGTGTGTCTGTGGTGTGAGTGTGTAATGTGTGTGTCTGTGGTGTGAGTGTGTGTGTATGTGTGGTGTGTGTGTCTATGGTGTGAGTGTGTGTGGTGTGTGTACGTACGTGTGTGTGTGTGTGTGTCTGTCTGTCTGTCTGTCTGTCTGTGGGGGAAGTTTGTGCAGGTAAGCACAGGTGTCCTCAGAGGCCAGAGGAAGGTTTTGGATGTTTCGTGCAGTTGTGAGCAGCCCGATAGGGATGCTGGGAACTGAAGGTGGGTCCTCTGACAGGACAGTGGATGCTCTTCACTGCTGAGCCATCGTTCACATTCTACAGATGAGCGAAACTAGTCCTGGAGAAGTGGCTCTCTGCGGAGCTGATCTGTCTTTTTCACCGTGGTGGCCAGGACACAAAGCCTTGCATACAGGGTATGCTATGGGTTGTCTCTCACTAAAGCCTGGAAATTGAGGGTGCCCAGAGCTACTTACCTCTCTGCGTGTCTCTTGGAGTTTGGTCCTATCAGCAGCCTCGGCTCTATCTAGTCTCCTCACAGCTAGCATCCATGACCTTCTCTGTTGCTAACTTCATGGGTGGAAGCCCCAGAAGGGCCAGCCTGTGTGTCCTCAGGGGGTCCTTAGTCTCTTTCCAGGTGAGCCAGCCTCTTCTCCTTCCTCCCTCCTCCTCCTCCCCTTCTCTTCCATGAGGCTCTGACGCAAGACAGTCTAAGACCAGGGCTCAAGTCCCAGCTGTAGGCTCAGCTTGCTCACTGGAAAAGAGGATAAGGACCTTCTCTGCCCATGTGACCTCTGAGGGCAACATAGAGAGTCATGGCTTAACCTGTGACAGGTGTTCATCGCAAGACCGGGGTCATGACTCGGGATGTGATATGGATCAAGGCTCAGTATACAATAAGAGATGAGTGTTTGAACAGAGTCAGACGCAGAGCATAATCAAGATCAGGGCTTAGGATACTATCCAGACAGGAGCTCAGTGTGTGACCAAGACCAAGGCTTGGAATATGAGCATAGTCAAGGCTCAGTGTGCAAATAAGAGCAAGGCTCTGTATGTGAATAGGCATAGGACTCAGGGCATAATCAAGATGAGGGCTCAGAGTGTGACCAGGACCTGAGGTCAGTATGTGATAAAGGTCAGGTCTTAGCCTGTGACCAGGAGCATGGCTCATAGTAGCTGGCTACAGTGTTGTTCATCTATACCCCTAGAGTTTGGGAGGCTGAAGTAGGGTTGTTGCAAGTTCAAGGCCTGCCTGGTGTATAGCACATTTCCAGGTTCTCTAAGATGATACAGCAAGACCTTGTCTCAGAAAGGGGTGGGGGCATAGAAAGGGCTCAGCAGGTAAAGGTGAGTGCCACCAAGCCTCACTACCTGAGTTCGAGTCCTAAGACCCCCATGATGGAAGGAACGTCAATCCCTGTAAGTTTTCCTCCGACTTCTGCATGTACACTATGGCTGTGTGCTGTCATGTGCATGCATACACACCACACACACACACACACACACACACACACACACACACACACACACGTTAAAAAAAAAGAAATTGAAAGGTTTTGTTTTTAAAGGAAAACAGCTAGTATGGCCTGTGACGACAGGCAGGCCAGTGTCATCTAACTCTGATACCTCTTAAGAAAGGTGTTCCCACACCACCTGTGGCCCAACATGGGGCAATTCCCAGGCCTTCTATGCCCTGCCCTGTTTTTTTTTTTTTTTTTTCTTTACTAGTGAGGAATGGGGAGGTCCTGGAGGTTTCCTCCCTGCCCCCAACAGAACAGGTGTCTAGATCCCCCATTCTTGCATGCCCAGGCACACCCCCCCCCAGGACTTCCTGCTTACCAGGGATGTCAGAAGGACAGAGAGCAGACCTAGGTACTGGAGGATCTGTGGCTGGGAAGGAGTGAGGAGACAGGGAGTCGTGTGTCCAGGCTATCAGAAAATCTCTCATGGTTGTGGTCTGTTTTAGTGACCAGCAGGTGACCTGTGACACCACACCCAGCCAACTCCTGGCTCCCAGGTGACCTAAGGAAAGCAGGCCCTGGGCCTCTGTTTATGGGGAAGGTCACTCTGAATGGTCTGCTGTCCTTTGAGGATGGCTTTGTGCAAGCCCTTCCTCTAACTGCTTTTGGGAAAGAGCCTGGTGTCCCCACACTGAGCCCTCATCTTGGACCCTGTGACTCAGGCCTCTCTCTGTGGAGTGTGCATGCTGGGTGTGTGGTGGGAACTGGCCAGCAGACCACAAACACAAGGGGACACCATACTGATGTCAGCCACAGTAGTGTGGCTTTCTCAAAGACCCGGCAAGGGGTTAGGAATACATTTACTGCAGTAGGAGAAACCCCTTTTTAAGATACATTGAAACAAGTAGGGATGTGAGGGGTCTAGGGGCAGGCCTGGTTTAACTCACCCAGCATCTAGCCTCCTATTTTGTGACTGACCACTCTGTCTTCTTCCACCTGTCCTCCAGGACCCTGAAGAGATGCTGTCACCTTGCATATTGTCTTTGTTTGAAGCCGGAGATGAACTTGCACCCTCTGTGACAAGGTACAGCACATCCTGTTATTTCTAAAGACCAGGCTGGGAATATCTCTCTCCCTCTCTCTCTCTCAGTTTATGTGCAGCCCTGGCTGTCCTGGAATTTGCTCTGTAGACCAGGCTGGCCTCGAACTCATAAACATCTGTCTGCCTCTGCCTCCTGAGTGCTGGGATTAAAGGCGTGCACCATCACTGCCTGGCTTTGATGAAAACTTCTATTCCCAGCATGTGATGAGGGAACCAGGGTCCCCCAAACCTAGGGAAGTTAGCATCCCTGGCTGGCCCCTGCTAGCATCACTCATTCATTAGGCTCTTGTTTCCATGCAGTCTGCAGAAATCTCCTCGTGGCCTCAGGTGGCAGGTGGGTAGACCAGTACAGCAGACACTGTAGCCCCAGGACTTGGAGCTTTCAGCTGGGCCTGTTGGAGTGGGGCTGCTGGTCTGGGCACAGGGGCAGGCAGTAGAGACAGGTCCTGGAGGGCATCTGTGGAGCCATTGACCTGCTACATCTTCCTGCTTGGGGAGACCCCCCAAGGCCTGCAGGACCCAGACCTTATACTCGGGAGCCGCAAGACCAAGGGTCTGAACTGAAATCCAGGCCCCATGTCCTACGTGTGGCCCCTTTCTCACAGCACACAAAGCACAGCAGATGCAGGGAGTGAGGAAACCATCCTTGTTGCGGCTGTTGGGTTTGACGGTGACGGTCCCTATCCTGAGGACTCTGATCTGTTGGAATAGACAACAAGAGAGTGACTGGGTTATAGGCACCTGTGGGAATGGCAGAAGCAAGTCACTTAGCCTCAGTTTCCGATGTGTGATGACGTCATCAGCATTTGAGGGTTGTTCGAGGAGTGTCTGAGATGCTAGGTGGTCTGCACTGGGCCCCCCCCACGCGGTGTTGCTGCAGCTGGAGGGATATCATATTTCCTCAGGCACCTTAGTCCAGCACAGGTCCCTGGGTCCCAAGCGGAGAAAGACTGGATTCTAGTGATTTTTATAGAAACTCCAGAGTCTCTCTGATATGCAGATGGAGGTTGGGGAAGGTCAATCTCTGAGCCCTCCACAGAGATGCTGACTAGGGAGTACCCTGGGTTGGCTGCCCTTACCGCCCAGATGCCTAACCACGAGCATCTTCCGGGTACATAAACATCATCAGACTCACTCACTCACTCACTCACTCACTCACTCACTCACTCACTCACTCAACAAACATCTCTACAGTCTCTGCATCCTTGTAGATAATTCTTCTTCCCACTCTAAACTCTGCAGGGCTTCAGCCCTGTCCAGATACCTTGCCTGTACCTCGTCTCTGTGGCATGTTTGTCTACAGTGCACTGACTCCTCTCCGGCTGCCTTTGGTGTTTACATGGGTACTGCGCTCTGTCATGGGAAACTCGAAGGCAGGAAGGAGGTGGACAAGGCAGCCCCCTCCCCGGATACGAGGATCTTGGGGTTTGTCCAGTCCTGTCTCTGGCTCACAAAGAAGATCTGGGGTGTGTGTGGGAGAACTGAAGGGCAGGAACAGAGTCAAGATGTAGCTCCTTAGGTCCCTGTCTGTTAAGAGGCAGGTTTCTTGGAGGAAGACATGGGGTTGGTTGTCTGTAAAGACTGAGGTGTGAGCCAGTGGATGCGGGGTATCTGGCGTTTCCTAGCTCTGGACAGAAAGCAGATACACAATGGTTTGGCTCTAGTGGGTGGGCATTGCCGTCCTCACCTTCAGGCTGTGTGGTCTTGGGCACATTACCTAACTCCCCGTGTCTCTGCTTCCTCTTCCTCTTGTCTCTTCAGGAGTAGCTGCAACCCATAGGGATGGGTTTCAAGAGCAAATATGCTAAAACAAGAAATTCACACTAGATCTCCTTAGCCAGTCTGGGGGCAAGGGCTCAATAACCCGATAGAATTCTGTGCGTAAAGACTTTTGATGCTTTAATCTCCAGGAGAGCAAGCCAATCTGGCTTCCAGCAGGGGACTCTCTGGCTTGGGCTACTAAGTCTCTCTGGTGGAGCTTGGTGACGTCTCAGGACAGGATGCTCACTGACTCATCTGGTGCCAAATTCTGGAATCTGATTTCATCTGCTTCCTCGGAGTCTGAGAACACAGTGGCCTAACCTGAGCGTCCTGGATCTCTGACCTCTGCTCTGCCGTAGCTCTTCTCACAGTGTCATCGAGGGCACAAGGTAGGGGACTTTGATGGCATTGGGGGACACAGAGATCGGTTTTGCGTAGGTGCTTTCTGTCCTTCAGGAAAGAAGAAAGATGAGGCAAGACACGTATCTGACCCTGAGCCTGGCACACAATGGACACCCAGCAGATGCCATCTATAACTCCTGCTCCATGACTAACACACTCCTCCCCAGATCCTGAAGGTTTTCTCACACTTTGTGGAAAGCCAAGCCAGGCTTGTCAGTGGTAGGTTTCAAACCTGGGACAAAGGGCTAACTGAGGTGCCTCTTTAACATTTCAAAGCAAACCTGGTTGCCAGGTTCTCCTAGCTCAGTCCCTACCTGTTACAGGGGCTGGATGCCCACTACCCTAAACTCCTGCCCAGGGTCTGGGCTGCCCTTCCCCCAGATGCCCTTCTCTATGTAATCCAGACATTACTAGGTATTACAGATATATAGGTATCTGGCCCTTTTTAGTTTACTCTTTACCCTCCCTCAGCTCTTCCCTCTCCCCTCCTCCATCTCCTCACGTGGCCTGGCTCAAGGCCATGTTTTCTATAGACTCTTCCAGATGTCTCTGCCTCTGACTATACTCTCCTCTTTATCTGCAATGGACCTTCTTCTTCACTATAACTCACAGCATTCATGTCCTTCCTTCTTTATTTATTTATTTTTTTTCATTCAGTCTGACAACACATGAAGCCCCATGCCATGTAGGTATCTTGTTAGGGTGCCAAATGTGTGATCCCAACCAACTCTCCCATGCCTACCTGCTAGTACACCTCCTTCATGGCCTCTGTACCCTACAGGCACTGTTCCTGTGGTCAGCCTTTCTCAACTTTCAGTGGCCTGAAGTCTCCTTTGAGTCCCAAGCTAATGTCACCCAGACCCATGAATCTGTCATTCTTGGGGGACATAGTCAACTCTTGAGAATCATCCTTAGATGATCCTGGATGATCAGGGATGCTTGTGCCCCAGCTCTGATGGTGACCCCCTTCTCTAAACCAACGACTGCATGGGGTATTCTTGGTGAACAGTGTTTTATGGTTCAGCCTTGTAAGCTAGCTGAGCAAGGGGGAGGTCAGTTTGAACCTTCTCATTGACGGTAGGGCAATCCTAGTTATCAAGAGGTTAAGACAGGAAGAGCACAGAAACAAGGGCTCAGGGGCCCTTAAAAAGGCTTGATAGAAGAGGATCAAGTTGCTCTGTAGGAGGACAGTGGTGTAATATGAGAGGGGGCACAGGGTGGGAGGAGACTTTCTGACTCCATAGCTCTAGGGAGCCATGCTGCCCTCTGGTGGCAAGTGCTTACAGGTGCAGAGGACTCATGGCTTGAGTCTCCACATTGCGCTTCTGGCCTCAGCTCCTGTCCCTGAGTGCCCACTGCTGGAGGCTCAGGAGATGGGAACAGGGAGTAGAGCTCACGCTTGGGCATGGAGAGAGAGCAGCCTCTTCAAAGGCCAGAGGTTGAGTTTATCTTCTTCTGGATTCTTGTAGTCCTATCCCAGGGATGTCCCAGGAACAGCTTCTTAGCCTGGACCTTCATGTCCTGTCCTGGGCAGCAGCAGTGCTGAGGTCCCTGATCTCATTGTGAGGTTCACTGCTCCCTGAGGATGACTGCTGTTTTCCCACAGGGCTCCTCCAGGGGGCGCCCACACTCAGCAGCCACACACAGCAGACAGGCTCCTTCGTTGGTACTACAGGCTTCCCTAACATTGATTCCATGCATTTCTGGCTCTCTGTCCCTCTGCCCTCTGTGGAGTCTGATATGGATGCCTGAGTCCATTCCAATCCCCACAGCTTCCTGCTCTACTCCCCAGTCTGTCTGAATGTTGCCCAGCAGTCATATCAGCTTCCTTCATCTCTTATATCCTCTGAGGGATGGGAGGGGACAGAGGAGCATGGTCCAGTCACCAGCCCCTCCATTGTTCCCTCTCCCCTGTATCTTGCTCCTCCTGGCCATTTCAGAGACCTTAATCTAACTTGGTGAGAACAAAAGAACGACCGACCTAATGACAAGTTCTGCTTTCCATTTTAACCAAATCACAAACTCCCTGTCATCCTCAGTAGAGGACAAGAAAACCCAAGGCAGAAACAGGGCTGTTCTTCAGGGCTGGAGCAGAGCAGTCTTTCCCTGAAGCTTGGCCACGGCTTGAGAGGCTGTTGATTAACACCTAGGTCCTACCGCTGCTGAGCCAACTGGGGAGGGGTAGTTAGAGGTGCAGGCTCTCCCTTGGCAAGCCACACGAAGGCCCTGTGGGCTGATGGCAGGTCTGTTTCAGGTTGCCTTCCACTCACCATCAAGCAAGGACATGTCTATGACACTCAGCCCGGGGTGCTATGCCTGAGGATGGGGCGCATCAGGGAACAAGGACAGCTTCTGTGAAGCTGCAGGGACCATTTGTTGTCTCTATCTATCTATCTATCTATCTATCTATCTATCTATCTATCTATCTATCTATCTATCTATCATCTATCTATATATTCCCTTATGTCATTTACATACTTGCATCTAAGCCACTTTGACTGTATTTTGTCTTCCTATCACCCACATTTGTCCCTCCCCATGGGTCCCCTTCCTATTCTTTAATAGCCCAGCTTCTACTTTCATCACCCCACACCCCCACCTGGCTTATTTCACTTAACAGGATGGCCTTTGCTTTCCTGCAAAGGACATATTTGTTCTTCGTCATGGCTGAATAAAACTCTGCTGTGTATAGATGCCACAGTTCTTTATCCATTCAGCTGCGACTCAGTTATTACAGCCGAATAGACAGTAAACATGGATGAACAGGTGCTGAGCGGTGTGCTGACTCAGATTCCTTTGTGTATACACCCAAGATATGACATTTGTAGAAGAGAAAAACATAGCTCAGGGAGGCAGAGGCCTGTCCAAAGTCACAGGGCTGGGACCTAACACCTGGGGAATTTCCATGTGTGCATAGTGGCATGTTCTTGGAGGGTTGAAGGATATGAGGCAGGGGCTTCTGAACCAGGGGTGATGGGAGCGGGCCTGGTAGAAGGCTCCCATCTTAGCCACTGGTCCCTGAGTCTTTAAAGTCTCTCTCTGTGGACCCATTGGAGAATCCTGCTGTGGGACACCCTGACCCTCTTAATCAGCTGGTGGGGCAGACTGAGCCTTCTTGCTCCCACCCTGGACAGACCTGACCCCATTCACCCTCAGAGTCTAGTGCAATTGTCACTTTCTTGTGAGCACCTCCCTCTCCAGCATTGGGGTTCAGTGTTCATAGTTCTAGCTCATAGTTCAGTGCCTCTACCAATGTCCACCCACGGACAGCATGAGGTGGGGGGCGACAGTACCCTGGCCTCAGCGGTTGGACGGGTGGTGGGCGTCAGTTGAGATCAGGCTGTGCCTGTGATATGTGGAAGGTGAGAGAACAGAGTCTCTGGCTGACATCTGAGGCACTGACACCTAGATGCTGCAGATGGGGTTTTGGCTGAGGGTACAGGGCTGGGGCTGACCAGCACCCTCAGACTTGGCCAGCAGCTAAGACTGACCTGGGGAGATCCCGGTGACACAGAGAAATGGGGGTCCCCTCTTAGGGTTCATGGTCTCCTTCATAGAATAATATGAGAAAAACTCAAATGGAAGGAAGCTGAAGGACAATTTTATTAGGGTTAAAAACAAAACAAAACAGCTGGGCAGTGGTGGCACACGTCTTTAATTCCTGCCCTTGGGAGGCAGAGGCAGGCAGATCTCTGTGAGTTCTGGGACAGCCAGGGCTACACAGTGAAACCGAAACCAAACCAAACAAAAACCAGGACAGGCAAACTGTGAATCTTATCAGTCGCTCAGAGCAGGGAAATGGAGGAAAGAGCCATGCAGTTAGAGTTTCATGGAGGTCAGACACATGATGGACAAGCAGCTGCAAGGAAGGGAGGAGACTTTAGAGAGAGAAAGAGAGCCCAAGATGTCGGGGAAGCTCAGAGTGTTGGGAAAGCACACCTAGAAAGGAGACAGGAGGAGAGGAGGAACTATGAAGAGCAGCACACTTACAGAGCTAGGTGGTCGTGGCCTAGTGAGTGTTGTCCTGAGGAGGGGATTCTGGGAAGGAAAGTTACATTATCTTGTTAAATGAAGTTGTTCTGCGCTTCTCTTTAGCATTGTGTAAAGTGAGCCTGCCCTCCCAGGGGTCATCTCCGGGCCAGGTTACTGTACTGATAAGGCCCAACTGAAATGTTAGGTCTCTCCCCAGGCCAGGGCTTCTCTGGACCACGAGGTTTATGTTATTGGGCTTTTATTGCTTTTCTCACACTGGAATCCTAAGACCTTACTGGGCTGTCTTTGTCCCTCTCTACCGCTGGCTCCAGGCTGGGTCCCAGACTGTGCCATGGTGCCTGGGGAGCTCCCAGGAGGGGGTAGAGACTCTCTGACACTATAGGGCCTCCTTTTGCCATGCAGGATTTACAATTCTTGGTTAAGCCCCTCACTGCTCAACCTTAGAGGACTGGGTAGGGGCTACCCTGAGGTTTTGTGGAGGGTCAACGGGCTGGGTCTCAGTGGGTACTTGGCAGTGGTGGCATGCCCTGAGGCCAAAGTGGTCTGTGGCTGTACCTCCATGCACCTTGGCTTCCTGTCCCGAGTGGGTGCTATTGGACCTTGTGCTACCACATGGCCTGTCATTGATTGCCCTCAAAGCCAGCCCAGGCGGCAGGCTGCAAGTGGCCCACAGGCAAGACAGCTAAGCAACCTGTGGGTCGTGACCCCTTTTGGGGGGTTGAATGATCTTTTCACAGGGTCACCTAAGTTAATCAGAAAACACAGATCTTTACATTATGATCCATAACAATAGCAAAATTATAGTTATGAAGTAGCAATGAAAATGACTTTCTGGCTGGGAGTCACCACAACATAAGGAACTGAGTTAAAGGGTCTCGGCATTAGGGAGGTTGAGAACCACTGCTCTACCCTTTCAGGGATCACAAGATTCTGGGTCAGGATCACAGAAATGCTCCCTTCGTGGGCAGTGTTACTGAAGGGCAGTAAAGCCAGTGCCAGGATGATGATCCACATGTGAGCAGTCTTGACCAGAACCACCACAAGGGGGTGCTAACTTGTCATGTCTGACACTCACCCTGGAAGGAGGCATCGCAGTGGGCAGCTTGGTGTCTTGTCATCTTCTTGGGCAGCAACTCTCTTCAAAGGGTACTTCTGGGTATCGGAGTCACCAAAGACACTGGCAGGTGCCAGATGAGGCCAGGGGACCAGGTGGTTGGATGTGGGAACACACCTGTTCTCAAGGAGGCTCTATTGTTCTCAAAGGATGTCCCACTTTTTTTTTTCTTTCTTTCTTTCTGGGTGCCCTGACCACAGGGACTCTGCAGACTCCCTGCTCTCTGCCTGCCGAGTATCAGTCTCTTTCTTGAGAGGCTGGCCTTTGCATTCAGGCACCGTTTCTTGCTTATCTGCTGTGTCTACTAGCTGGCAGGCCTCTGATCTAGACCAGACACCCTGAACGGTTCACTCTGAGGCGTATGCACGTACTATATGCCCTGTTAGATGCTCTTGATAGGTGCACTTGAGCTATCTGTGTGAGCTCTCCCGCTCTAGTTAACAACAGTTTGACTGTTTCAGGCTACTTGGAATATGTTGATTTGCCGCCATGAATAAACCTTTCACAATTAAGCCACAGATAACTGCTGCACAAGAGGAGACCCAGGAATGAGCCATACAAAGCTTAGTTTCTACAGTTCTTTTTTCATGTTGCCCCAAAGCCTTGCTCCCCTCCAACTGTCTCTGTTTCTTGTCAGGGACACTGCTGCTCACTCCAGTCCCCTTCACAGCACAGCCTGGCTCCTACGTGAGGAAGCCAACACACAGGTGTGCTCCTGAGGGTTCATTGGTTATAAAATTCCAGGGCTCATGTTTCAGATACCATAGGGTGGCAGAACAGGAGACTGAGGAAACCCCAGAGTAGCAGGACGAGATGCTGGGCTGTGTTTTCTACTTCCGGCGTCTCTCCTGGTGGGGGCTGGCCTGGGGTCACTCCTCTATTTCAGGACTTGCTACTGTAAGAGGGGAGTGGGTGATGGGCTCTGTTAGTGAGGCAAGGGCTGTGTTCTCCTGAGGCTAATTAGGACATATGAGGTAGCTCAGAGCCCGCCCCCCCCCCGGTGGCCCCTCATTCTGTTTGGATGCTCTTTGCATCCTCCTCCTCCTCCTCTTCTTCTTTCCCCCACAAGCCCTTTTTGCTCATGTCTGTTCTCAAGCAGTATCCTTATCATGGATTTTCATTAAAAGGGCGTGTCATGGGCTGGCAGAACCAAGCAAGTATGGCCAGTGTGCTATCTTGCTCAGTCTTCTCCATGAGCTTAGGATTGTAATTGTTACCACCACCCTCTCTATGGATGGGGAAATTGAGACTAGTCAGAGGTTACATCATGCTGCCCAAGGAGGGGGCTCAAAAGTCACTTCTGTGGCATTGGCCTTACACCTCCTCAAGCCCCCCCCCCGCATCCTGTAGCTACCTTGGCATTTCCCAGCCAGGGCCCCTCCTTAGTAGCCCTGCTAACCTAGGGCCAGGCCTGGTGGCCGGAGGTAGCTTCCTGGAAATCCACTTAGCATTGACCTCATTCCCCGTCCTCTGAGCTAATCTGCTGATCCTGTTGTCCCCGAGGGCAGGTAGCTCTGGGTCCTCCTGTCCAGACAGGTCTAATGCAGAGGGGCAGGATGTTTTGGGGCTGTGTGTGTCTACATCTACAGACCCTGGAGGGACGGCTCTGACTCAGCCTCTACCTTCACCTTGCCCAACCCCCACCTCACCACCCACTGTATAGACTAAGGCAGCCTGAGGATCCCTTTCCCACGGACGGACCTCAGCACCCTCCAGCCCACTAGCAGTAGGTGGCAGGTTCTGGCTTGCATGGCCTGGATTTGACCCTCCAATCTGTGTCCCCTGAGCTCCCACCAGGGAATCTAGAAAACAGGGCTGCCGTGCTTCCTCCATGGGACGAAGTGGGCTTTTGGAACTTTGGATTTGATCAAGCACAAAGTCCGGCGTCTGCAAGTCGTCTGCAAGTATCTGAAGCGTTGGCTGGAATCCATCAGGTTAGTGTCTTCTCCTGGCAGCCGGCTGCCAGGGCCTGGGTGCGATGGAAATTCTAGGCTTCTGGGGTGGCCAAGTTGAAGGCAAACCTACTATTCCCAGAAGAAATGCTGGAATAACCTCCTCTCCTCCAGGCTTTGGTAAAAGAGTAGGGGGAAAGTAAGGAGAAGGGAGCTGTGAGGGTGAGGGTAAGTCAGTTTTAAAAATCAGCAACTCAAACAGACACACAGCCCTGTGATGAGATGGGCTATGAGTCTCCGGAGCAGGTACTGAATTTATAGAAGTGCTCGGAATTATGGCCTTTCTCCTAGGACCTCAGACTGGGATGTGCCCCCATTTGCCTTGACCTCTCTGTGGATCTTTGATAAAATACCCTGAGGTGTGAAGGCAGCTGGCCTCACTGAGGGGAAGAGCTTTTGGAGAGTGCGAGGTGACAGCAGCTAGGGACCCAGTTAGGTGGCCAGGGGACAGAGTGGGATCTCTGGCCTTCACCAGCTTCGTGATGTCCTTGCAGGATGTTGCACAGATAATACCTCACTTTATTTAGCTTTCTGGTGTCTCTCTGGCCACTGAGGAAGAGCGGATGAACGAGTGTTTTTGGAGGCGAGAAGACAACAATCTGGGTGTTTCTCATTTGCTGGATTGGTGCTGGCTTTCGCACAGGGGCACAGGCTGGGTGGGTGTGGCGCTTTGAAGGGCTCACCTTGAAGGTCCTGCAGAGCGGACGGGACATTTAGCACAGAGGCAGGGACAATCAGCCCAGGGGAGCTTAGTCTTCTAGCCGGTTCTCGGAGGCACAACCCCCCTCCCCAGAATCTGCTTAGCACAAAGGGTCTCAAAGTCGACCATGGCCTGATGGCTGTTGACTGCTGGCAGCCAACGTTTCCTTAGGCGAGGGACTTTGCTTTATGAGACCTATGGGAAAACAAAGGGCTTTAGAAGCTCCTGGGGTGCCTAGCTGTGGGGTGGAAGCAGTCGACCAGATCGGTCCCTAGTGGGTCTCTTAGGCCCGCGCGCGCGCGTGCGACAACGTGTACAGGGGCGCTCCCATTGGGTCGTGCCCCCACGTGACCCGGCGCGCGCCCCGAGGCGGCGACGCCGAGGCCGCGCCCCCCCGCGCGCGCACGTCCTGACGGCGCCGAGGCCGCGCCCCTGTGCGCGCGCGTGCCGAGCCCTCCGC